>NC_048595.1:224368107-224556534 GCF_003668045.3 Cricetulus griseus
GCCATCCAACCATCCTTGGTGACTGCCAGGACTCCCTCAACCCCTGGGGCTCAAGGATCACCAGGTCCCTGCTTCAAATGTGGTCAGGGAGGTCACTGGTCCTGGCTTGCCCTAATCCTCATGGTCTGCCTGGGCCATGCCCAAAGTGTTGTCAAGAGGGCCCTCATCAGTTGATTGCTCCTTTGTGCCTTGTGGCATGGAGACATCAAACCCAGACCACCCTCCAGTGGACTTTGTAGGTCTGGCCAGGGTGACCTCTCCCTGACCACCTACTCACCCCCTTATTCTATCACTCTGTTCTCTCCTATGGAACTTACTGGCCACTCCCTACCTCAGCCGTGTACTATCTCCTGCCCATCTCTAATCAACATTGGGGATCAGGTCCTCCTCTCTCCTCCAGACAAACACCCCTCACCCTTTCCCCCTAATTGGCAGGGTCCCTTCCAAGTAATTCTTGTAACTCCCACAGCAGGTAAGCTTGAGGGCCTCCCTCAATAGAACCACTTATCCCTCCCCAAACCCTTAACCCCTCCACCTCAATTAATCCTTATTCATAAGCAGCAACCCCAACAGGACCCTGTTCCTTAAGTTTCAGAGGACACTGAGGACAACTGCCATGACTCCAGTTTCAGAAGAATGAGGCTTCACCCCCACAACCGTACTCTGCCAGATTGGGAACACCATATGCTTTCCTTCCTGACCCCTCTCCCTCCTCCTAGACAGCTCCACATTCTCCTCTTTCTACTAATCACACCCTGCCCCATCTAATATGTCATTAGTGATGCACAGAGAGAAGTCTGATCATAGGACTTCCGACTATGAGCCACAGAGCTGGGGCCACATAGACTATCAGACATGCCTGGATGGTAAAACAAGAAACAAATGAATGAACAAACTATCCCAGAGACAGCCACACTCCCAGACTCAAAAAGGAGTCTCTGAACAAATTTCAGTACAAGTCTTTACTACCAACTGCCCTTAGCAATCAACCAGCTGTGTCTGCTGAGCACTAAGGCGATGCCATGACAATGGTTAAGGCTCATTTAGGGAAAGATCAAAATGCTTAATTGGTGTTAGGAGAAAGTGATTTGAGATGTTAAAAGAATGAAACATGTTCCAGATTTCTCTCTCTAATTGTGCTACTGTTATATTAAGACTCCAAAAGTTCATAGTCTTGACATTGATAAAACCCTGAGAAGCCATTAACCTGGCAGAGCGCTAGTACTACCACCATAATCCTTGTAAATTCCAGGAAGTTGACTGGATTCACATCGAAGACCATCTTGCCAGGTCCAAGAGGCACACAGTTCCACATAACCAGGACAGCAATGAAACAACCAGCTACCCCAGGATGTGGCCAGCACTCCAGCTTTCTCAGGTCCCCCAAGGCACCCCTGGTCAGCAAGAAGAAGTTTCAAGAACTCGGTGACATCACCCCTACCCCACCTACCATCTCCTTTAACCCCTCACCTTTTCATAATACGCAAAAGGTGGGAATGTTAGCATTCAGGCATCATGCTGGTGTGTCTTGTCACCTGGCAAGATGCATTTACCAGCACTGCAATTGCCCAGCGAGCCTCTGCATCCATCTTACAGCTGAGCATGTCTTGTAGTATTCAGGCAAATACTTAGTCAGCCCAGTGGGCCCAGCAGCTGTCCATCTCTACCTCATGCACTCCGTGGCTGTGGAAGGCTCTCTATGAATGCACAAAGAGCCCCCCTTTTCCTTAATTTATTTTGTACAATCTAATCCCAGCTCCCCCTCCATCCTATCCTCCTGCTCCTCCCACTCCCCCTCTCCACCTCCCATATGCTCCTCGGATTGGGTAAACCTCCTGTAGGGAGTCTACTAAGATGACTCTCATTGGGGCAGCACCATGCACGGCTCCACGCCAACCCCCCTGTGTCTCATCTGGGCAAAGTACCTCTCATATAGAATGGGCTCCATTAAGTCAGTTTGTGCATTAGAGTTAGATCTCAGACCCACTGCCAGTGGCTTCATCTATTGTCCCAGCTGCACCATTGTCACCTATATTAAAGAGTCTAGTTCCGTCTTATGCAGGCTCCCCCTTTGTCAGACCTCCTGAGACAGAGATCTCTCCCTAGCTCAGCTCAGCTGAATCTGTGTGTTTCCCCATCATGGTCTTCTCTCCTGGTTCAGATTATTGCTCTTGCCTCCCTTCAATTGTACTCTAGGAGATTGGCCCAATAGTTAGTTGTAGATTTCTACATCTGTTTCCATCTGTTTCCGGAAAAGTGTTCTAGCTTCTCTGGGGTTGTGTATTATAGGATGGGTATCTTTTGCTTTTTTTTTTTTTGACTTTTTTAAAATTTGAATTACAAACAAGATTGAATTACATGAGAATCACAGTTCCCTTCTCCCTCACTTCCTCCCCTACCACCCCCCACCTAAAACCCTACCTATCACAAATCCTTTCTTCTAATCTACACTTGACTCAACCTTTCTGCTCCCTTATGACCTCTGCTTCCTTCCTCTTCTTCCCTTCTCATTCTCCTAGCTCCCTCCCCCCTCTTCCCATGCTCTCAATTTGCTCAGGGGATGGTGACCCTGTCCCCTTCTCCAGGGGACAAAGTTTGTCTCTTGTAGAGTCCTCCTTGTTTACTAGTTTCTCTGGCAGTGTGGATTGTAGGCTGGTAATCTTTACACTATTGTCTAAAATCCACATAGAAGTAAGTACATGTCATGTTTGTCTTTTTGTGATTGGGTTACCTCGCTCAGAATGGTTTCTTCAAGTTCCATCCATTTCCTGCAAATTTCAAGATTCCATTGTTGTTTTCTGCTGAGTAGTACTCCATTGTGTAAATGTACCACAATGTGTCTATCCATTCTTCAGTTGAGGGGCATCTAGGCTGCTTCCAGGTTCTGGCTATTACAAATAGTGCTGCTATGAACATGGTTGAACAGATGTCCTTGTTCTGAATGTGCTTCTTTTGGGTATATGCCTAAGAGTGGAATTGCTGAATCTTGTCGTAGACTGATTCCCATTTTCTTGAGGAATTGCCATACTGATTTCCAAAGTGGCTGTACAAGTTGGCACTCCCACTAGCAGTGGAGGAGTGTTCCTTTTTCTTCACATCCTCTCCAGCATAAACTGTCATTGGTGTTTTTGATTTTAGCCATTCTGACAGGAGTAAGATGGATTCTCAAAGTTGGTTTGGTTTGCATTTCTCATGTGTCTTTCAGCCATTTTAGATTCCTCTATGGAGAATCGTCTATTTTGTTCTGTAACACACTTTTTAACTGTATTGTTTGGTGTTTTGGAGACCTGCTTCTTGAGGTCTTTGTATGTTTTGGAGATCAGCCCTCTGTCAGATGTGGGGTTGGTGAATGTCTTTTCCCATTCTGTGGGCTGAGATTTTGTCTTGCCAACTGTGTCCTTAGCCTTGAGAAGCTTCTCATTTTCAGGAGGTCCAATTTATCAATTGTTGATCTCAGTGTCTGTGCTACTGGTGTTATGTTGAGGAAGCAGTCTCCCTTACCAATTAATTCAAGGGTATTTCCCACTTTATCTTCTAATAGGTTCAGTGTGGTTGGATATATATATATAATATATATATATATATATTATATATATATATATGTTTGTGTGTGTGTGTGTGTGTATGTGTGTATGTGTGTATGTGTATGTGTGTGTTTGTGTTTGTGTATGTATGTATGTGTGTGTATATGTGTGTATGTGTGTGTGTATGTGTGTGTGTGTGTATGTGTGTGTGTGTGTGTGTGTGTGTGTTACTAGTGAACAATCTACTCCCTGAGGAATACAGGCGAGTTTAAGAACCGCCCAGAGCCCATGCCACACACCCAGTTGGGCTGAGGCAGTCCCCAAGCTTGGACCCAATGGGATTATAATATCACAGGGAAGCTGTAGATATCAGTTTACAGTCTGCTTCCTCTAGGTCTCTGTAAGGCTGCCCTGAAGCCAGGAAACTAAGACACTTCAGGAAATCATTAGGACAGGCAGCAAAATCTATCTTACTTCCTAGAATGCCTTACTATATACTAATGGAGACCCCAAAACACAGAGGGCAGACAACTCCTTATGATCTATTTCTTTTCCTAGAGTTTCCCCATTATTATGGCTAAGCTTAAGCTTCTGGAGAGAGGGCCCCTAATCCCCCTCCCAGGTAGAAGTCTTACTGCTGGCCTTTAAGGTGTACCATGGGAGAGATGAGAAGCCCATAAACAAAAATACCAAATACTGGCCAAGGCCATCTAACCATCCTTGGTGACTGCCAGGACTCCCTCAACCCCTGGGGCTCAAGGATCACCAGGTCCCTGCTTCAAATGTGGTCAGGGAGGTCACTGGTCCTGGCTTGCCCTAATCCTCATGGTCTGCCTGGGCCATGCCCAAAGTGTTGTCAAGAGGGCCCTCATCAGTTGATTGCTCCTTTGTGCCTTGTGGCATGGAGACATCAAACCCAGACCACCCTCCAGTGGACTTTGTAGGTCTGGCCAGGGTGACCTCTCCCTGACCACCTACTCACCCCCTTATTCTATCACTCTGTTCTCTCCTATGGAACTTACTGGCCACTCCCTACCTCAGCCGTGTACTATCTCCTGCCCATCTCTAATCAACATTGGGGATCAGGTCCTCCTCTCTCCTCCAGACCAACACCCCTCACCCTTTCCCCCTAATTGGCAGGGTCCCTTCCAAGTAATTCTTGTAACTCCCACAGCAGGTAAGCTTGAGGGCCTCCCTCAATAGAACCACTTATCCCTCCCCAAACCCTTAACCCCTCCACCTCAATTAATCCTTATTCATAAGCAGCAACCCCAACAGGACCCTGTTCCTTAAGTTTCAGAGGACACTGAGGACAACTGCCATGACTCCAGTTTCAGAAGAATGAGGCTTCACCCCCACAACCGTACTCTGCCAGATTGGGAACACCATATGCTTTCCTTCCTGACCCCTCTCCCTCCTCCTAGACAGCTCCACATTCTCCTCTTTCTACTAATCACACCCTGCCCCATCTAATATGTCATTAGTGATGCACAGAGAGAAGTCTGATCATAGGACTTCCGACTATGAGCCACAGAGCTGGGGCCACATAGACTATCAGACATGCCTGGATGGTAAAACAAGAAACAAATGAATGAACAAACTATCCCAGAGACAGCCACACTCCCAGACTCAAAAAGGAGGCTCTGAACAAATTTCAATACAAGTCTTTACTACCAACTGCCCTTAGCAATCAACCACCTGTGTCTGCTGAGCACTAAGGCGATGCCATGACAATGGTTAAGGCTCATTTAGGGAAAGATCAAAAAGCTTAATTGGTGATAGGAGAAAGTGATTTGAGATGTTAAAAGAATGAAACATGTTCCAGATTTCTCTCTCTAATTGTGCTACTGTTATATTAAGACTCCAAAAGTTCCTAGTCTTGACATTGATAAAACCCTGAGAAGCCATTAACCTGGCAGAACGCTAGTACTACCACCATAATTCTTGTAAGTTCCAGGAAGTTGACTGGATTCACCTCGAAGACCATCTTGCCAGGTCCAAGAGGCACACAGTTCCACATAACCAGGACAGCAATGAAACAACCAGCTACCCCAGGATGTGGCCAGCACTCCAGCTTTCTCAGGTACCCCAAGGCACCCTAGGTCAGCAAGAAGCAGTTTCAAGAACTCGCTGACCTCACCCCTACCCCACCTACCATCTCCTTTAACCCCTCACCTTTTCATAATACCCAAAAGGTGGGAATGTTAGCATTCAGGCATCATGCTGGCCTGTCTTGTACCTGGCAAGATGCATTTGCCAGCACTGCAAATGCCTAGCAAGCCTCTGCATCTTACAGCTGAGCATGTCTTGTCGTATTCAGGCAAATACTTAGTCAGCCCAGTGGGCCCAGCAGCTGTCCATCTCTACCTCATGCCCTTCGTGGCTGTGGAAGGCTCTCTATGAATGCACAAAGAGCCCCCCTTTTTCCTTAATTTATTTTGTACAATCTAATCCCAGCTCCCCCTCCATCCTCTCCTCCTGCTCCTCCCACTCCCCCTCTCCACCCCCCATATGCTCCTAGGATTGGGTAAACCTCCTGTAGGGAGTCTACTAAGATGACTCTCATTGGGGCAGCACCATGCACGGCTCCACGCCAACCCCCCTGTGTCTCGGCTGGGCAAAGTACCTCTCCATATAGAATGGGCTCCATTAAGTCAGTTTGTGCATTAGAGTTAGATCTTGGACCCACTGCCAGTGGCTTCATCTGTTGTCCCAGCTGCACCATTGTCACCTATATTAAAGAGTCTAGTTCCGTCTTATGCAGGCTCCCCCTTTGTCAGACCTCCTGAGACAGAGATCTCTCCCTAGCTCAGCTCAGCTGAATCTGTGTTTCCCCATCATGGTCGTCTCTCCTGGTTCAGATTATTGCTCTTGCCTCCCTTCAATTGTACTCTAGGAGATTGGCCCAATAGTTAGTTGTAGATTTCTACATCTGCTTCCATATGTTTCCGGAAAAGTGTTCTAGCTTCTCTGGGGTTGTGTATTATAGGATGGGTATCTTTTGCTTTTTGTTTTTTTTTTTTTTTGACTTTTTTAAAATTTGAATTACAAACAAGATTGAATTACATGAGAATCACAGTTCCCTTCTCCCTCCCTTCCCCCCTTACTACCCCCCACCTAAAACCCTACCTATCACAAATCCTTTCTTCTAATCTACACCTGACTCAACCTTTCTGCTCCCTCATGACCTCTGCATCCTTCCTCTTCTTCCCTTCTCATTCTCCTAGCTCCCTCCCCCCTCTTCCCATGCTCTCAATTTGCTCAGGGGATGGTGACCCTTTCCCCTTCTCCAGGGGACAAAGTTTGTCTCTTGTAGAGTCCTCCTTGTTTACTAGTTTCTCTGGCAGTGTGGATTGTAGGCTGGTAATCCTTTACACTATGTCTAAAATCCACATAGAAGTGAGTACATGTCATGTTTGTCTTTTTGTGACTGGGTTACCTCGCTCAGAATGGTTTCTTCAAGTTCCATCCATTTGCCTGTAAATTTCAAGTTTCCATTGTTGTTTTCTGCTGAGTAGTACTCCATTGTGTAAATGTACCACAATGTCTCTATCTATTCTTCAGTTGAGGGGCATCTAGGCTGCTTCCAGTTTCTGGCTGTTACAAATAATGCTGCTATGAACATTGTTGAACAGATGTCCTTGTTACATGAATGTGCTTCTTTTGGGTATATGCCTAAGAGTGGAATGGCTGGATCTTGTGGTAGACTCATTCCCATTTTCTTGAGGAGTCGCCATACTGATTTCCAAAGTGGCTGTACAAGTTGGCACTCCCACCAGCAGTGGAAGAGTGTTCCTTTTTCTCCACATCGTCTCCAGCATAAACTGTCATTGGTGTTTTTGAATTTAGCCATTCTGACAGGAGTAAGATGGATTCTCAGAGTTGTTTTGGCTTGCATTTCCCTGTGGCTGAGGATGTTGAATACTTTCTTATGTGTCTTTCAGCCATTTTAGTTTTCTCTATGGAGAATTTTCTATTTTGTTCTGTAACACACTTTTTAACTGTATTGTTTGGTGTTTTGGAGACCAGCTTCTTGAGGTCTTTGTATGTTTTGGAGATCAGCCCTCTGTCAGATGTGGGGTTGGTGAATGTCTTTTCCCATTCTGTGGGCTGAGATTTTGTCTTGCCGACTGTGTCCTTAGCCTTGAGAAGCTTCTCAGTTTCAGGAGGTCCAATTTATCAATTGTTGATCTCAGTGTCTGTGTTACTGGTGTTATGTTGAGGAAGCAGTCTCCCTTACCAATTAATTTAAGGGTATTTCCCACACTCTTCTAATAGGTTCAGTGTGGTTGGATTATATATATATATATATATATATATATATATATATATGTATGTATGTATGTATGTATGTATGTATGTCACTATGTGCCTTGGTGTTTTCATCTGTAGAGTTGGGTAATTGTGGCACCGTCTCACTAGGTTGCTACAGGCTTTTGAATTAGTACCTGTGACTTGGTAACAGGAGAATCCCTATGGCTGAGGATGTTGAACACTTTCTTATGTGTCTTTCAGCCAATTTTTAATTCCTCTATTGAGAATTGTTTATTTAGTTCTGTACCCAATTTTATAATTGGATTGTTTGGTGTTTTGGAGAATAGCTTCTTGAGTTCTTTGTATATTTTGGAGATCAGCCCTCTGTCAGATGTGGGGTTGGTGAATATCTTTTCCCAGTCTGTGGGCTGAGCTTTTGTCTTGCTGACTGTGTCCTTCTCCTTAGAGAAACTTCTTAGTTTCAGGAGGTCTTACTAATTACTTGATGATCTCAGTGTCTGTGCTACTGGTGTTATGTTCAGGAAGCAGTCTCCCTTACCAAGTAATTCAAGGGTATTTCCCACTTTATCTTCTAATAGATTCAGTGTGGCTGGGTTTATGTTGAGGTCTTTTATCAATTTTGACTTAAGTCTTGAGCAGCGCTAAAGGCCTGGGTCTGTCTTTAGTCTTCTACATGTTTACATCCATTTATGCCAGCACCATTTGTTGAAGATGTTCTCTTTGTTCCAGCGTATATATTTGGATTCTTTGTCAAAAATCAGGTGTTCGTAGGTGTTTGGGTTAATATCAGGGTTTTCAACTCTATTCCATTGGTCTACCTGTCTATTTTTATGCCAATACCAAGCTGTTTTCAGGACTATAGCTCTGTAATAGAGCTTGAGGTGATGGATGGTGATGCCTACAGAAGTTCTTCTATTGTATGAGGTTGTTTTGGCTATCCTGGGTCTTTGTTTCTCCATATAAAGTTGAGAATTTTTCTTTCAAGGTCAGTGGAGAATTGTGTTGGGATATTGATGGGGATTGATTTGAATCTGTATATTTCCTTTGGCAAGATTGACATTTTTAATGTGTTGTTCCTGCCTATCCAAGAGCATGGGAGATCTTTCTATTTTCTGGTATCTTCTTTAATTTATTTCTTTAGAGATTCAAAATTCTTATGGTGCAGGTCTTTCACTTTTTTGGTTCGTGTTACCCCAAGTTATTTTATGATTTTTGTGGCAATTGTAAAGCATGATGCTTCTCTGATTTCTTTCTCCACCAATGTGTCAATCATATATAGTAGGGCTACAGATTTTTTGGGGGATTAATCTTCTATCCTGCCACTATGTTGAAGGTGTTTATCAGCTGTAGGAGTTCCCTGGTAGAGTTTTTCGGGTCACTTATGTAGACTATATATCGTCTGCAAATAGGGAGAGTTTGACTTCTTCCTTTCCGATTAATATTCCCTGACCTCCTTTTGTTGTCTTATTGCTCTAGCTAAAACTTCAAGGACAATATTGAAGAGGTATGGAGCGAGTGGACAGCCTTGTCTACTTCCTGATTTTAGAGGAATTGCATTGAGTTTCTCCCCTTTAATTTGATGTTGGCTCTCGGCTTTCTTTTGTTGAGGTATGTTCCTATTATCCCTGATTTCTCAAGGACCTTCATCATGAAGGGGTGTTGGATTTTGTCAAAGGCTTTTTTGGCATCTAGTGAGATGATCATGTGATTTTCTTTCCTCAATCTGTTTATAGTGGATTCCATTGATGGATTTTCATATATTGAACCATCCTTGATTCCCTGGGATGAAGCCTACTTGATCAGGATGGATTATTTCTCTGAAGTGTTCTTGGATTCGATTCGCCATTTTTTTTTTTTGCCATATTAGAGATTTTATGAAAGTTATTACAGCTCTTTTTTTTTTTTTTTTTTTGGTTTTTCGAGACAGGGTTTCTCTGTGTAGCTTTGGAGCCTATTCTGGCACTAGCTCTGGAGACCAGCCTGGACTCGAACTTCCAGAGATCCATCTGCCTCTGCCTCCGGAGTGCTGGGATTAAAGGCGTGCTCCACCAACATCCAGCAACTCATTATCTTTTTTAATGTCTATATACTTATATTTATATGAAAAGGCCAATAATAGCAGTATGTTATGCATCAATAGCAGCAACAGTTTTTCCAGGTTCTGCAGTCCTTTGACATAATTGTAGAGACATCTAGCACTTTCCTTTAAAAAAAAAAAGTAAAAAACAAAATTCCAGAAAACAACACAGTTCTGGTACTCTTGTGGTACCTGGAAACATTTTTTTTTAATTAGCTTCTCAATCATCATCTGGAAGGAAACCATTCTGAGCAACATCATTAAAAACAGCTCTGATAAAGCATGGTCACTACTTTGTACCATAAAGCAGGCCACATATGAGTGAGTACATATCATGTTTGTCTTTTTGTGATTGGGTGACCTGGCTCAGAATGGTTTGTTCGAACTCCATCCATTTTCCTGCAAATTTCAAGATTCCATTGTTTTTTTTTTTTTTTCTGCTGAGTAGTACTCCAATGTGTAAATGTACCACATTTTCTCTATCCATTCTTAGGTTGTGGGACATCTAGGCTGCTTACAGTTTCTGGCTATTATAAATAAAGCTGTTATGAACATGGTTGAACAGATGTCCTTGTAATGTGAATGTGCTTCTTTTGGGTATATGCCTAGGAGTTGAATTGCTGGATCTTGTGGTAGACTTATTCCCATTTTCTTGAGGAGTCGCCATACTGATTTCCATAGTGGCTGTACAAGTTGGCACTCCCACTAGCAGTGGAGGAGTGTTCCTCTTTCTCCACATCCTCTCCAGCATAAACTGTCATTTTTATTTTTGATTTTAGCCATTCTGACAGGAGTAAGATGGTTTCTCACAGTTGAATTGATTTTCATTTCCATGATGGCTAAGGATGTTGAACACTTTCTTATGTGTCTTTCAGCCATTTTAGATTCCTCTATTGAGAATTGTCTATTTAGTTCTGTACCCCATGAATTGTTTAGTGTTTTGGAGACTAGCTTCTTGAGTCCTTTGTATTCCTGTTATCCCTGATATCTCAAGGACCCTTATCATGAAGGGGTGTTGGATTTTGTCAAAGGCTTTTTTGGCATCTAGTGAGATGATCATGTGATTTTCTTTCCTCAGTCTGTTTATATGGTGGATTCCATTGATGGATTTTCATATATTGAACCATCCTTGATTCCCTGGGATGAAGCCTACTTGATCAGGATGGATTATTTCTCTGAAGTGTTCTTGGATTCGATTCGCCATTTTTTTTTTTTTTGCCATATTAGAGATTTTATGAAAGTTACTTTAGGTATTTTTTTAATCTTTTCTTTTTTTTCTTTTTTTTTTTTTTTTTTTGGTTTTTTCGAGACAGGGTTTCTCTGTGTAGCTTTGGAGCCTATTCTGGCACTAGCTCTGGAGACCAGCCTGGACTTGAATTCCCAGAGATCCATCTGCCTCTGCCTCTGGAGTGCTGGGATTAAAGGCGTGCTCCACCAACACCCAGCAACTCATTATCTTTTTTAATGTATATATACTTATATTTATATGAAAAGACCAATAATAGCAGTATGTTATGCATCAATAGCAGCAACAGCTTTTCCAGACTCTGCAGTCATTTAAACATAATTGCAGAGACATCTAGCACTTTCCTTTAAAAAAAAAAAGTAAAAAACAAAATTCCAGAAAACAACACAGTTCTGGTACTCTTGTGGTACCTGGAAACATTTTTTTTTAATTAGCTTCTCAATTATCATCTGGAAGGAAACCATTCTGAGCAACATCATTAAAAACAGCTCTGATAAAGCACGGTCACTACTATGTACCATAAAGCAGGTCAACATATGAGTGAGTACATATCATGTTTGTCTATTTGTGATTGTGTTGAGATATGTTCCTGTTATCCCTGATTTCTCCAGGACCTTTATCATGAAGGGGTGTTTCATTTTGTCAAAGGCATCCAGTGAGATGATCATATGATTTTTTTCCTCAGTCTGTTTATATGGTGGATTCCACTGATGGACTTTCGTATGTTGAACCATGCTTGCATACCTGGGATAAAGCCTACTTGATCAGGATGGATGATTTCTCTGATGTGTTCGTGGATTCGATTTGCCAGTATTTTATTGAGAATTTTTACATCAATGTTTATTAGGGATATTGGTCTGTAGTTCTGTTTCTTGGTTGTGTCTTGTGTGTCTTGTGTATCAAATTTATTGAAGCCTCATAAAAAGAATTTGGTAATGATTCTTCTGCTTCTATTGTGTGGAATACCTTGAGGAGTTTGGTATTAGCTGTTCCTTGAATTTCTGGTAGAATTCTGCACTGAAGCCATCTGGCCCTGGGATTTTTTTGGTTGGGAGACTTGTAATGACTGCTTCCATTTCATTAGATGTCTAGTTAAGTTGCATATCTGTTCTTGATTTAATTCTGGTAGGTTGAATCTGTCCAGAAAATTGTCTATTTCCTTTAGCTTTTCAAATTTTGAGGAATATAGGTTTTCAAAGTATAACCTGATGATTCTCTGTATTTCTTCTGTGACTGTTGTTATGTCCCCATTTTCATTCTTGATTTTATTAATTTGCATGTTCACTCCTTGTTGTTTGATAAGTTTGGATAAAGGTTTGTCATCTTTTTGATTTTCTTGAAGAACCAACTTCTTGTCATATTGATTCTTTCTTTTGTTCTCCTAGTTTCCCTTTTATTGATTTCATCCCTCAATTTGATTATTTCCTCGTTTCTGCTCCTCCAGTGTGTATTGGCTTCTTTGTTTTCTAAAGCTTTCAGTTGTGCTGTTAATTCTCTAGTGTGATTATTCTCCTGTTTCTTCATGTGGGCATTTTTTTTTTTGTTTTTTGTTTTTTTTTGTTTTTCGAGACAGGGTTTCTCTGTGGCTTTGGAGGCTGTCCTGGAACTAGCTCTTGTAGACCAGGCTGGCCTCAAACTCACAGAGATCCGCCTGCCTCTGCCTCCCGAGTGCTGGGATTAAAGGCGTGCGCCACCAACTTCATGTGGGCATTTAGTGCTATGAACTTTCCTCTTAGCACTGCTTTCAAAGTATCCCATAGGTTTGGATATGTTGTGTCTGCATTCTCATTGAATTCTAGGAAATTTTTAATTTCTTTTTTTTTTCTTCCTGGACCCATGAATTGTGCAATTGGGTCTTAATTAATTTCCATGAGTTTGTAGGTTTTCTGTAGTTGGTGTTGTTGTTGCATTCTAATTTTAAAGTGTGTTGGTTTGAGAAGACACAGGGGGTTATTTTAATTTTTTGTACCTGTTGAGATTTGCTATGTTGCCTCGTATGTGGTCAATTTTAGAGAAGGTTCCATTTGGCGCTGAGAAGTAGGTAAATTGTTTTGTATTTGGATAGAATGTTCTATAGATATCTGTTAAGTCCATTTGTGCCATAACTTCTATTAGTTCTTTTGTTTCTTTGTTAAGTTTCTGTCTGGTGTTCCTGTCCAGTGGTGAGAGTGGGGTGTAGTAGTCTCCCACTATAAGTGTGTGAGGTTTTATGTGTGATTTGAGTTTTAGTAATGTTTCTTTTACAAACGTGGATGCCTTTGTATTTGGGGCGTAGATGTTCAGAATTGAGACTTCGTCCTGATGGATTTCTCCTGTGATGAGTAGGAAGTGACCTTCATCTCTTTTGATTGATTTTAATTTAAAGTCCAATTTGTTAGATATTAACATTGCTGCCCCTGCTTGTTTCTTGGGTCCATTTGATTCGAAAATCTTTCCCACTCTTTAATTCTTAGGTACCAACTGTCTTTGAAGTTGAGGTGTGTTTCTTGTATGCAGCAGAAGGAAGGATTCTGTCTTCTTATCCATTCTGCTAATCTGTGTCTTTTTGAGTTAAGACCATTAATGTTGATGGATATTAATGACCATTGATTATTGTTCATTCTTATTTGTTTTTGAGTTGGTGATAGTAGCGAGATTATGTGCTGGATTCTGTCCTTTTTCCTTTTGGCTGTTGGTAAAGTGGGGTTATCTATTGCCTATATTTTTCTGGTTGTAGTTAACTTCCTTGGGTTGCAGTTTTCCCTCAGAACTTTCTGTAGGGCTGGATTGGTGGATATGTATTGTTTGAATCTGGTTTTGTTATGGAATATCTTGTTTTCTCCATCTATAATTATTGAAAGCTTTGCTGGGTATAGTAGTCTGGGCTGGCATCCATGGTCTCTTAGTGTAGGTAGAATATCTATCCAGGACCTCCTGGCTTTCAGAGTTTCCATGGAAAAGTCAGGTGTGATTCTGATAGGATGGCCTTTATAGGTTACTTGACCTTTTTCCTTTGCTGCTCTTAATATTTTCTCTTTGTTCTGTATGTTTGTTGTTTTGATTATTATGTGGTAATGAGACTTTTTTTTTGGTTCAGTCTATTTGGTGTTCTGTAGGCTTCTTGTATTTTCATTGGCATGTCTTTCTTTAGGTTGGGAAAGTTTTCTTCTATAATTTTGTTGAATATGTTTTCTGAGCCTTTGAGTTGCATTTCTTCACCTTCTTCTATACCCATTATTCTTAGGTTTGGTCTTTTCACAGTATTGCATATTTCCTGGATATTTTGTGATAGGGATTTGTTAGACTTAAGATTTTCTTTGGTTGATGAATCTATTTCTCCTAGTGTATCTTCAATGCCTGAGATTCTCTCTTCCATCTCTTGTACTCTGTTGATATGCTTGCATCTCGTTTACTGAGCTTTTCCATTTCCAGCATTCCCTCAGATTGTGCTTTCTTTATTGTCTCTATTTCAGTTTTTAGGTCTTGAACTGTTTCCTTGAGAGATTTGTTGATATCTTTTATTTTTTGGTTTGTTTTTTCTTCCATTTCTTTAAGGGATTTTCTCATGTCCTCTTTTAGGTCCTCTATCATTTTTCTGAAGATGTTTTTAAGGTCATTCTCTTTTGGTTCATCTGCGTTGTGATGTTCAGGTCTTGCTGGTGTATGGATCCTAGTCTCAGGTGGTATCATACTGAGTTTTCTGTTGTTGAATGTGCTTTTACCTTGTCCTCTTATCATCCTTTCTTCTGATGGGTGTAGCAAGTGTTTCTTGCTCTCCTAGTGGGTATGGGTGCAAGGTTCTGTTCTGGTAGATGCAAACAGAGCCAATACTCTGATGTTTTTCCTCTTCTGGTGGATGGAGGTGTCACTGTTACCAGGGCATCGGCAGTGTTCGGGTGTGTTGGGGCCCTCTGGGCCGGCGGACAGAGACAGGACTGCCACCAGGTGCTCAGTGTGTCGGATCCCACCGCCGAATTCTGTCCGGCGTGCAGATTGCCTGTGTCAGATGACTCTGAGCAGTGGCAACTAACAGGAACCAGAAATAGCCCCTGGCCTACCTGGGCTGGTGGATGGAGGCAGGACTGCCACTGGGTGCTCAGTGTGGCGGATCCCGCTGCCGAATTCTGCCCGGTGTGCAGATTGCTGGTGACAAATGACTCTTATCTCTTGCTTTATGTTTGGTATCCACTTATGTGTTGAGTACATATTATATTATATTTGTCTTTCTAGTTTTGGCTTACCTCACTCAGAATTTTTTTTTCTAATTCAGTCCATTTGCCTGTGAATTTTAGGATGTCGTTTCTTACCGCTGAGTAGTACTCCATTGTATAAATATACCACATTTTCTTTATCTGTTCTTCAGCCCAGGGACATCTAGGTTGTTTCCAAGATTTGGCTATTACAAATAATGTTTCTATGAACATAGTTGAGCAAATGTTCTTGTGGTGTGAATGTGCCTCCTTGGGTATATGCCTAACAGTGGTATTTCAGAGGCTTGAGGTAGGTTGATCCCTAATTTTCTGAGAAATCACCATACTGATTTCCACAGTGGCTGTACAAGTTTGTACTCCCACAAGCAATGGATGAAGGAGTGTTCCCCTTTCTCCACATCCTCTCCAA
Source organism: Cricetulus griseus (assembly GCF_003668045.3). Lineage (NCBI taxonomy): Eukaryota > Metazoa > Chordata > Mammalia > Rodentia > Cricetidae > Cricetulus > Cricetulus griseus. Next base: position 224,383,829 of record NC_048595.1, read on the forward strand.
CATAAGCTGTTATTGGTGTTTTTGATCTTAACCATTCTGACGAGTGTAAGAAAATCCATCAATGTAATCCACCATATAAACAAACTGAAAGAAAAAAAAACACATAATCATCTCATTAGATGTTGAAAAACCTTTGACAAAATGCAACACCCTTCATGATAAAGGTCTTTGAGAAAATAGAGATACAAAGAATATACATAAATATAATAAAGGCAATATACAGCAAACCAACAGCTAACATCAAACTAAATGGAGAGAAACTCAAAGAAATCCCACTGAAATCAGGAACAAGACTACCTCTTTACCCCCCATCAGTAAACTTCCAGGTGGGTTTGTTGTAGTTCGTGATTCTGATTCATTTTTGCCGCCACTGCTAAACTAAAACAGACTGGCCTAGAGCCCCTTGTGGCAGGAGCTGAAGTCCTGTCTTTGAGTCAAAACATCTCCTTTGCTCTTCCACTCATTCACAAGATACTGAATGCCAGGCTCTGCTTCAGGACCCTTCCCACCCCTCCTCCCCAACCAAGTTTACTTTCTAGTGCCTGAGATTCAGTGGAAAAGAATTCAGTTTCAGAGGCAGCTGTGCTAGGACACTGAAGGAAACAATGGCTCTTTGGAGGTTCTGAAGGAATAAGCAGTTACATACAGAGTCTCTTTAGGGCCTCCATGGGCTGTGAAGACAGGGCAGCTTTGGGAGACAGGATGATGCCAATGAGACTTCCAGGTAGAATTGCCATCTCCTCCTGCACTGGCCCAGCATAAGGAGTGCGCAAGTAGACCAGGTGCAGACTCTTGGTTGGCCACAGGAGGCTCGGGCTCCATCTTGCCTTTGGGTCATTCTCATTCTAGTGGAGGAGAGAGGAACAGACTGAAAATGAGCCCCATGGGTCACAATGGATAGGTGTCTGAGGAAATCCAGGCCCAGTGACATCCCTCCCTCCCAGGTAACCAGCCCTCATTACAGCTCACCCATAGGGCATCTCACCTGCTCTTTCAAAGGGGCTTCTGATGGGGGGATGGTCCTTAGATTCATTTTTCAGAGGCACAGACACAGAGGAGGTAAGTTCCCCGAGCTCCCTGCTTGCTATAATAGGTGTGAGGACTTGGAGGTGGGCCTTGACTACACAGCCTCCATCTCTCAATTCCCATGGTATTCTGTCAACCCATGAGAGGAGGCCTCACCAGGAAGTTGAGCTTGGGAATAGGGCTGGAAGTTGGATGGGGTGACTGATGTAATCTGAGTATAGGTATGGGGAAATCTTTCTCTCTCTCTCTCTCTCTCTCTCTCTCTCTCTCTCTCTCTCTCTCTCTCTGTGTGTGTGTGTGTGTGTGTGTGTGTGTGTGTGTGTGTGTGTGTGTGTGTGTATCTGTCTGTCTATTAGACTTCAAGGTAAAAGTGTTATGTGTGTGCTTTTCCCAACACTGACAAGACTTCATGCCCCAGCTTGGACAGGAAATCTCCACAAGGTCAGCTACTACTAGGCTAAGATTCCAGAGTCACACATGAAAACAGACAGCCTGGGGTACTTCCCATACTCCAGATTGTTTCTGTGCCCCTGTTCTGCTGCATTTTGAACAAGCCAGGACAGCAAGCTGCTGACCCTTGACTCCAGCAGCCTGTGGAGCGTCTGCAGGCCTCTGAACTGGGCAGCACACCATGGGGAGGGCCAAGCCCTTGTAGAGACATTTTAGAGAGGGCAGACATCCCTAATCCCCAGTGATGTAAGGGGGTGGGGTGGGGTCTGTGCTCTTGCAGGGAGTTGGCTTCTTCCTTCTGTCAGTCTTACCAGCAGGGGACTACCCTGGATAAAACATATTGGCACACCTCTTCCACTATTCACTCTGCACTCAGCCAGGACAGGCCTGAAGGACATCCCTCCCCTCAGCCAGGACAGGCCTGAAGGACACCCCTCCCCTTAGCCAGGACAGGCCTGAAGGACACCCTTCCCCCTTCCTTGGCAGCTGTGGGCAGAGCTCATTTGAACAATTGCCTGAGCCAGAAGGAACATTTGAGTCATTTATTTCCTGCTGTCTGAGAAGGGCTGGCGAAGGGCTAGGCCTCTCAGCCCATTTGTCTTCACACTGGGGACTCCGCATCAGGGAGAGCTGGAGAAGCCCTTCAAGGTTCAGAGACTTAATCCAGGCACCATTCACCTGGTTGATCTGTAGGACAGAAGCTAAGTGTTGGCACTGGGTCAGTAAAAAGCTCTAAGCGGGAGCTAGCAGCTGGAACAGAACAGCCAGCCTCCAAGCCAAGGCTAACCTAGCCTAGCCAGCCTTCAGCAGATGGCAGGCCTGCGACTAGGCCTGGCCAAGGTAAGCTGCCTCAGAGCTCCATAGGAAATAAGATGGCTTTTAATTTAAAGCCAGGGTATCACACACGCTAAGCACATACCTCCTCACCAAGCTGCACACCTAGCCAGCCTCTGTCTTTGGTGGCCAGTCCTCAGATGACAGAGAAGCGGATTTGCAAGTGGTCTGTGTCACTCGCTTGGCCACAGACAACATCCAAGAGGTGAAAGAGGCTGGGCTAAATAATGTTGGCGTTGACTTAGCAGTTTGTTCTAGCTGGGCTGTTGGCAGACATTTCTTTCATCAGTTGCCAGTTCTCAAATAACCTACATGGAGAAATCGCATTAATTACAAATGGTTGGCCAACAGCTCAGGCTTGTTACTAGCTAACTCTTACTTTTTAAATTAACCCATATTTCTTGTCTGTCTTTGCCTTGTGGCTTGGTACCTTTTCTCAGCACAGCATGCCCATGCTGCTTCTCTCTGTGTCTGCTGGCCACTCCAGACTCTGCCCTTCTTCTTCCCAGCATCCTGTTTGGCGCTCCCCCTAACTTTATACTGTTCAGCTGTTGGCCAGTCAGCTTCTTTAATAGGCCAGTCACAGTGACATATATTCACACAGAATAAAGGAATATTCCACACTGGGCAACAGTTAAGTCCTACATTCCAAATTCCGCTAAGTTAACACATGTTAGGCTGAGCTGTAACTATGGGCCTGAATTGCTGAGGTATCAGTCCTCTGGCACTGAATGGAGGAACACCAGCCTGTGACGTTCTTCTGTCTGGAGCCCATTGCTTATTGCTGTCCCATGAAGCTCCTCTGGCAACTCAGCCATTTACATTGTATTTGTTTTGAAGCACTAAAGATTGAGCTCATAGCCTTGTACATGCTAGGCAAAGCATTCTACTACTAAGCTATATCTCAGGCTTTTTATTATCTTTTCTTCCTGTTTTTATTTGTATTTATGTCTGTGTGAGTGTATGTGATGTGTGCAGGTGCCTATGGAAGCCAGAAGAGGGCATCGGGTGCCCTGAAGCTGGAGTTGCAGGCAACATTAAGAGCTACTTAGTGTGAGTCCTGCCAATTCCTTTTGAAGAGCAGTCTGCACTCTTAACCACTGAGCCATCTCTCTAGTCCCTTTTAAAAATCTTTTTTAATATTTATTTATTTGCTCTCTCTCTCTCTCTCTCTCTCTCTCTCTGTGTGTGTGTGTGTGTGTGTGTGTGTGTGTGTGTGTGTGCGCGCGTGTGCATGTGTGGGCGCATACGTGCACATGTATGTATATGCACAAGCCTGTACTTATGTGCATGCCATAGTTCACATGTGGAGGTCAGAGAACAATTTATTGGGAGTTGGTTCTCTCCTCCCACCAGGTGGGTTCCTGGGATTGAACTCACATAGTCACACTTGGCAGTGGATGCTCTTACTCCCTGAACCATCACTGGCCCTGAGTTCTTAATTCAGAATTTAGTACAAAGCAGTTGCACTGGGTACACATATAATATTGCACAGCTACCACCACAGTCTATTTCCAGAATCCCAGACAGAGGTCCACACACCCTGACTAGTAGTCCCTGCCCGCTGCAGATGACCACTATTCTACTTTAGCATCAGTTGATTCCATATGCCACACACAGAAGGGGTCCTGCCCTGTCCTTTTGGTCCTCTTAGCTCCTTATTCTTACCAGGTGTTTCTAGACAGCAGCGAGGCAGTCCAGCAAGGCCACAGGAGCTATGCTTTCACTAATGTCCAACCTGTTTCCTTTGTTACCCTTAAAGACTTGGACATGTGACCCTGCCTTGGGATGTAGTCATCCTTCCATACCATCAAATCTCCTTCTGGGAGAGGTTCCCAGAACCCCTTCATTCTTTTCTGACTTTTCACTGGGCTGTTCTTGATCAGCACCTTTGTCATGCAGTCATGGGAGAAGCATGGGCATGGGTGGCAGTGGCCATCTCAAGTGTGTCTTAACAGCCCCAGGGGCACTGTTCATGTTCTTTGAGCAGCCTTAGACAGTGGCCCACCCAACCTGTCTTCCAAAGCTCATTAGATAATTACTGCTTCAGTAGCTGAGTCTTGAGCAACTTGGAATCCAGTCAGTCCTTGGGGGCCAGGAAACCCCTGGAGGAGCCTGAGGGTCTGAGGTAGGTTGCCCCTGTGCATTCATGAGGGTAGCAAGAGGATGAAGTGCTTGGAGACACTGCCAGATTTCCACATTCTGCTTCCTCTTTACACTCCATGTGTGTACATGTGTGCACACCATTCCCACCCCCACACCACACACCCAACACACACACACATGTAAAAGGAGTGTCTTAATTGTTCTAGATAATAAAAGCTGGAGTCAGATATAGAGGGAAATACTGAGAGATCAGAGAGAAGGAGCAAACCACAGCACACCTTACCTCTTAAGCATCTCAGCAGAGAAGAGAGAGATTTCCTGTTTGTCCCTGCTTATATCCTGTTTCTGCCCAGTTACATCACTTCCTGCCTGTCTGTATAGACCTCCAGACCTCTATGGTTAGCTAGTGGCTAGCTCCATTCTCTGACTCCCAGACAGGCTTTATTTGTACAAGAAAGATATTAACACACACACACACACACACACACACACACACACACCCCTCATACACACATGTGTGCACATTGCACCCTAACCCCATACCACACACACACTCACACCATACCACATACACACACACACACACACACACACACACACACACACACACACACCACAAACACACCATATACACACACACTACACACATACCACATTACATACTATACTCACATACCACATACACACTATACACACACCCCACCACAGATATACACACACATGCCACATACAGCACACACACCACACATACACCGCATACACACTGTATGCACACACCACACACCACAGACACACACCACAGAGACACACACACAATACCACAATACACACCACAGACACACCACACACAACAGACAGATACACTAAATACACACTATACAAACACACCACACACACTACACACACACCATACACCATAGACATATACACACATACTATATACAGCACAAACACACCACACTTACCACATATAAACTATATGAATACACCACACATAACACATACACACTATACACACACACCAATACACACTATACACACACACCACATACACACTATACACACACACTACACACCACAGACATATACACAAATACCACACAGCACAAACACACCACACATACCACATATAAACTATATGAACACGTCACACATAACACATACATACTGTACACACACACCACATACACACATACCATATACACACTACACACACACACACACCACATACACACTACACACACCACATACACACCACATTCACACTACACACACCACACACCACAGATATATACCTACAAACCACATATACTCCATATACACTATACATGCACACCACACTTACTCCATATATACACCGTACATACACCATATACATACCACACACACATACACAGACACACTCACACACACACACACACACACACACACACACACACACACACACACACCAGTCTCAGAGACTCATGTGTTAAGGAAGACCTGAGATAAGAGGCTACTTTCGGCATAACTCAGGGAGCTATGGAGAGGTGGCAGGGTCATTGGCATGAGCAGGGGATCTCTTCCCACCCCAGCTCCTTTGAGACATAGTGCTGTTCTAGGTCTTCAGCACATGGGAGAACAGCATCCAAGGCCAGGGAGGGGACAGGAAGGTTTAGGGGCAAAAAGGTCCATGTAGCCAGATGATGAGGCAAAATGTCCTAGCACCATTCAAATCCACCAGTTAAAGAGATGGGCTGGTGACAGCAGAGAGAGAAGACTTAGTCAGTGCTCATAGGGAGCAGGAACAGATAAAAGGGTTCAGTGACCCATAGTTTATATTTGAGATACTGATACGAGCTATAGGCTTAGATAGAGGGAGAATTGTTAAATATAATAAAAGAAGGGCAAAGGTCAGTCTATAAAGAAACGGAGGAATTGTTTCCTTTAGAAAAATGCAGTCTACTAGGAGAAAGGGCAGTGGGGGCAGAGCTTCAGACAGACATGGTGCAGGGGCACTGACTGCCTTGCGGAGGGACCAGCTTCAGTTCCCAGCACCTACGTGGCAGCCCACAACTGTGGGTAACTCCCAGTTAGGGGGGATCTGATGCCCTCTTCTGGCCTCTGAGGACACTGCATGTATGTGATTCGGGCAAACATTCATTCACATAAAAAAAAAAATATCTCTTTAAAATTAGAGTAGCTGAGACAGCAGCAGTAGTTACTAACAAGGAGGGGAAAAAGGAACAATATACTTGAGAGTGAGAAAACAAGGACAGGCCGTCCTGGAAGGAGAGGCTTCCCTTTAAAAGCTGAAGGCGCTTAAGTAAGAGTCAGAATGGCTGTGTGGGGGAGGGGACTCTTCAGAGAGCAGCCTTGGAGGAGTCTCCCCGAGAAGAGAGTCTCTAGATCAATCCCCCAAACAAAGAAATCTGACCTTTTATGATCTTTGCCGGGTGGGGGGCAGAATTTTTACACCATGTGATTTAGTTCAACATAGACTACTGACAAAGCATGGAGGAGCCAGGTAGTGGTTGGGACCATAAATCAGGGGCTGCTGTTGGGCCAGGACACTGACAGCTTCCTAACTCTGTTCCAGAGAGAGCTGCCAGGAGGCATGGCCTGGTCTCTTCAGGCTGCCAGATCTGGCCTCTTAAAGTGACCACTGTCTTTTGTGGCAGGCCTGTTTTCTAACAAGAATCAGGGCAGGGCAAATGTGGTGTATAAAGTCAGCTGTTCTGACCAAAAGTGTGGCCTTGCCTGTCATTGTCTCTGCCTTGATCCTTCATGGTAGTCTTTCAGGTAGCCTGACATCCAGTGTCTTCCCCAGAGGGCACCAGAGGGTCTTTCAGGACAGGATCATCTATCCCAGGCCTAGCCTAGGGTCTTACAGGACCATCTATCCCAGGGCTAGCCTTTCCACTATAAATTGCTATTGAGTGTGGGCTATCCTGCCTGTAGATAGACCTTGCTGTCCCTAGAATTAAAGGTGACTGCAGGGTTAGGGCAAGGACTGGCTATCTACACCTTGAGTGATTAATGTCCCTCCTCCCTGTAGAGGAGATCGGGTGTAATGTCCCTCCTCCCTGTAGAGGAGATCGGGTGGTCCAGAGTACAGGATGCAGATACAAATGGAAGCAGACACTACAGACTTTCACCCTGTATTTAGTTACCTTATAGAGCCAAATGTGGAGGCAATACTGTTTAAGCAACCAGTGAGTACCAGTTAAGCTGGTACTCAAAAAGCCTTAGAGATTGGGTACCCAAGAGTGCAGGTAAGTAGGAGGAAAGCTAAGTGGCAGTCAGGGGAAAGGCAATCTCTGCTCAGACTTGCCTGGAGAAACTCAGGTTATAGTTAGCCAACTCCCTACTGCTTTGTGGGGAATCCACTATGGGAGTAAATTCCACCTTGTCCCTAAAGCAAAGAATTCATTTTATTTGGTTGCAAAGCTGAGTTTTCCTCTTCAAGAATTTTCCATCTCCTCATCCTCCATGGTCTTTGCCTGTTGTCTTGATCAGGTGAGGCCAGGGCTGCCTCTGGAGGTGAGCAGCTTCCTGGGCATCTGTTGTTGGCTCAGGGTGTAAGGTCATTGAGTTTACACTGTCAAAGTGGGGAAGAGATTTAATTCCCTCTTTGCTTTATTAAAAGAATTAAGTGGAGAAAGGTGTGTGTGTGTGTGTGTGTGTGTGTGTGTGTGTAGCACTGTGCCTTGAACCTGCACATAGTAACTGTATTATTTATTTTGCTGTGATTAAACACAACCGAAGACAACTTAAGGAATAAAGAGCTTATTTGATCTTATGGTTCCAGAGAGACAGACAGACAGACAGACAGACAGACAGACAGACAGACAGACAGACAGACAGAGACAGACAGAGACAGAGACAGAGACAGAGACAGAGAATGACAGACAGACAGAGACAGAGACAGTCCATAATGGTGGGGGAGACATGGCAACAGGCAGCCAGAGAGGGAGCCGAGAGATCACAAAACAGAGAGCGCAAACTGGAAGTGGGGTGAGACTATGAGCATTCAAAGCCTCCCCACCTCTCCCTGATCTATGGCCTTCCTTCCCTCCCTCAATTACCAGGACCTAAGAAAAAAAATTTCCCCTAAACTTCTTAACTTTTATCTTCTGCTGTGTCAGCATCCTGCTAGGTCCTCATGTCCCCTCAAAATCTGCATCCCAACAGCTTCAAAAGGGCTAGCCCCAGGTAGCCCAACCTCAAAGACTGCTTCAATTGGCCCTGCACTTTCATAGTGCAGATTGTCTCACAGAGCCTGGACAGTGCTATTCCAGTGCTATTCAAGTGAAACAGCCAGCTATTCCAGGATTTGTCCAGCACCCCAGCTTTATCAGGTCCCCCAAAGATGGCAACAGGACATGGTCTAGAGGAACATGACACCCCATTCCTATCCCACTATCTACCTTTTTTTTTCTATTTCCTCACCACTTTTTTTTTTTTTTTTTTTTTTTTTTTTTTTTGGTTTTTCAAGACAGGGTTTCCCTATGTAACAGTCCTAGGTGTTCTGGAATTCTCTATGTAGACCAGGCTGGCCTCAAACTCAGAGATCTGCCTGCCTCTGCCTCCTGAGTGCTAGAGTTAAAGGTGTACGCCACCATCACCTGGCTTCCTCACCCTTTTATAATAAACAAAAGGGAGGAATCTTAGTTTCCCAGCCTGCCTCTGCCTCCAAGGCAGGCGCCTTTCCACCATGAGCTATGTGACATGTGCACCTCTTCAAAGTGTCCACCAGGCACAGCTCCGTCTCTTGCTTCTCATGCCTTTCTTATCTCTTGCCTCTTGCCTGTTCTCTCTCCACTCGCTTTGCTCTTTCGCTCTCCCCTCCTCCAGTAGACCTCTTGCACTAACTCTGTTGCATGTGGATCTTCTCTTAGAGGCATAGCTTGGCAGGGCCACTTCACCTTTCTTTTGTAAATTCTTTCACTGTCCCCATTGATGGGCTTCCTGCAGCAAGGCTGAACCACCTCCCCAAACAGTGCCACCAACTTAGAGGGCAGTGTTCAAATACCTGAGGGATATTTGCCATTCAAACCACTGTAGGAACCAAACAGCAGATGCCACCATTCTCCCCTTGACCCTCATCCAGCAGGGCTTCCTCGGCGATTGGCTTCAGGTGAAAGAGTCAATTGTCTATAAGATAACTTTAGACAGGTGTGGAGCCAAGGGTTGGGGACATAGATCAGTTGCAGAATGCTTGCTTATTGTGAACAGACCTGATTTGATCTCAGCACTAATAATTAATGTATTTAATGACTTTAAAATTGACTGGGAATACTATATCCAAGGCAAGATTGGAAAGTAGAAGCTCACATTATTAACTCAGGAAGTCACAGAACAGGGCATGTTGTCGCCAGCAGCTCTAGGGCCTGAGGGAATAAACAGCTTTGCGGGAGTCCCATAGCCCCCTCCCCTAATTATGACAAGTATTTTCCATTCCTCAGCCTTTGCCCTCTTCCATTCAGAAGGGCCTCACATTTTGCTGAAAGCAGAGCAGAAGCTCACAAGTGAGAGCCCCCGCCTTCCCACTGGAGTCCCATAACTCACACCCTCCCTCCTGTCTATGGCTAAGCAGTGCCTGCCCCCCTGCCCCTTTAGTTTGACATTAATCCCCCTGCCTTGGATTATCTCAATTCCAAGTCTTCTCTCTCCTCAGAAAGCCAAGGATATATATATATATATATATATATATATATATATATATATATATTTACTTAACCTGCTTCTCCATTGTGAGGGTGCCTCACACCCTCCCTATTTAGAAAACACACACAAAAGCTTTTTTCTTCACTACCTTTGTTGTTTGTGGCTTCCCCCAATCCCTGGCACACCCACTTTAAAAAGTTTGAGTTTGTTCAGGAGTAGGATAGAACAGCAAAGTGTGGGCATGCTTCAATGTGGCAAAGATGCACTGAGAATTGGGTCTAGTTCCAGGTAAATCTTTCAAAGTAGGGATTCAGGATTGGGGACTACAACACATGGATTCAGAGTTTGTTTCTTCAGGTGCAATTGTCTGCTATTTTCCATCAATGACTTGATGGGTCTTGGGTGAGTTTCTGAAGCAAACAAGTACACCATTGCTTATGGGGCCAGTTCCAAACAGCAAAGCCACGGGAGCTAAGGCAGCAGAACAGAACCAGGTTCACGTGGGTGGAATTTCACCTCTCTGTGTTAAGACTCATAGTGAACGTTGAAGTTTTGGTTCTCAACTTCAGACTTATTCTCTGGCTTTCTCCTGTTCATAACTTTCCCCAAAGAGTGATAGCTCTGCTTGCTGGCCTGGCTTCTCCATCCCCCGTTCCTTCCCACACACTCAGTCTGAGTTTACACCACTAAGGTAGTGTTCGTGAAAGAGTCTTCAGCAATGGTCTCATCCTTGAGACCATTGCTCATCAAGTTGAGACTCCCTCCTCTCATGAGCACATCTTCTGTCCAGCCTTCTCCTCCTGAGAATCTGTCCTTGTCCTGGTTTCTAGGAACTGCAGCACTCATTCTCCCCACTTGTTCTCCTCTTTGCGATGCCTTCTCTTCTGCCCTGTCATTAGATGTTATCATCCCTCAAGACTTGGGTTTGGGTCTTCTTTTAAATGCCCACTCTTTCTATGTTGGATAGACTCACTGCCGTGAAAGGATTCATCCAAGTCAAATGGGAGTAGAAGAGAACAAGTTTCTGGTTTTTTAAAATTATTAATATAATTTATTTTTTATGTGCATTGGTGTTTTTTCCTGCAAGTACATCTGTGTGAGGGTGTCAGATCTTGGAGTAACAGACAGTTGTTAGCTGCCATATGGGTGCTGAGAATTGAACCTGGGTCCTCTGGAAGAACAGTCAGTGCTCTTGACTGCTGAGCCATCTCTCCAGTACCAAGAGAACAAGTTCACTGAGTGCATTGCAAGGGAGCAGCAGGCAGGGTAGTCAGTGGTAGAACTGGCTGTGAGATGACGGCTGTGGCTGTTCCTGTAATGCAGCTGTCCTTTAGTGGTTCGGTTTGTACCATGGGAATGAGGGCACTGGTCAATAATTGACTCTGGGTGGGAGCTGGGATTTAGAGCAGTAGTTTTGTGGTGTGAGCTCATGGTTAACTTTGATTGGCTGTGCACAGTCACTCCATTCCTACATTGCCTCATCAGACTCCTTTCTCCTGTGGCACTGGTGTATGCTCACATGGCTTCAGCATCACTGCCTTACACTCAGTGAGTTCAGTCATCACTGCCATATACTCACATGGCTTCAGCATCACTGTCATATACTCATGTGATTTCAGCCATCACTGCCTTATATTTACATGGCTTTGGCCGTCACTATCTTATGCTCACATGGCTTCAGCCATGCCCCCTCCACCTTGTACAGTCTGGAGCTTGGATCCAGAGCATCTAACATCCCCTCTGAGTGTCTTCCAAAGACTTACAGTTTGGGTTCTGGAGACTTTAGTATTAGCATCATAACAAACAGTCTCCCAAACTAGGACACGAAGATTTATTTCCCATTGGTATTTCTTCTGTTTGGCTGTTTGTCTCCCCATGTGACACATCAGGTACCAAAGCTTCTTTTGCCTATGATTTTTCTTCTTCCTACATCTTCCAGTACTCAAGAAAAAGAGATTAATATCAGAGAAACACACTCGCCAGTGCATTGCTTCTAAAGATATGAAATGTGATTTGTGGGCTCGGAGCCTGGCTCCTTGGAATGTTGAGTCGCAATTTGGGCTCTTTGAGTCACAATTTGTACACAATCAAAAGATGTGTACAAGAAGCCCTGCTGGTATCAGAATCTTTGACTGCCTTCTGAGGGTTTTGTTATGACACCTCGCCACCTTTATGGCTCTAGTTGTCAGGCTTCGGAAGGAAAAAAATGCCACCAGAGGATGCTGAATTCCAGATGCCCCCTCCAGAGATTTGGGCATCACAAGGAGTTTCATTTGTTACAAACCTCCTGGGTGATTCTGAGGACCACATGTGACAAGTGCGCATCAAATGCCTCTATCCTCCAGTGAAGGAGCTGGTCTAGAATAGTAAATTGGCCTCTGGAAACTTTGTTTGTTTTTAGATTTATTTATTTATCTTATGTGTCTGAGTATTTTAAGTCTGCATGTATGTGTACCATATGTCTGCTGAGTCAGAATCAGCTCTCCTGGCACTGGAGTTACAGATGGTTGTGAGCCATCTTGTGGGCACTGGAAACAGAACCTGGATCCCCTGCAAGAACAACTGGCATTTTAAACAGCTGAGTCAGTTCCTCAGCCCCCTCAGGAAACTTATTTTGACCACAGTAAGAACCATATCTCTAGGCCTGGATTTCAGGCAAATGGGATCCAGAGATGGAATTTTTCTTTTTTTATGTGGAAAATTTATTGGGAGAAGGTAGGGGACTAACGAAGGAGAAGATAGATAGATAGATAGATAGATAGATAGATAGATAGATAGATAGATAGATAGATAGAAAATGAGAGTGTGTGTGCAAGACACACAGCTGTCTTCTCAGAGACATGGCATAGAAAAGAGCTGAGATGGAATTTTTCAATGAGGAAAAGTATTGAGAATAAATACTTGTCTCTACTATTCTTTCCGCTCATAGGTCTTGATTTCATGTTTTTTGTTTGTTTTCTTCAGGCTTTCTGAAAAATCATATTTAGTCTCTGTGGAAAACCTGAAAGCACCCTCTGCGCATCCTGGGACGGGCGGGTTTGCACACCTTCTCAGCTGTTTCACTGAGGCCAGTCTTTGGCGGCATGAGAACTCCAGGGACCATTCAGAGGAAGTGTGTAAAACCAAATGCTTACATGCCCAGAGAGCTATGGAAATCACCCAACTGCAAAAGACGGTGAGGACTGCAGGGACTTTCCGACCGAGTGGCCTAAGGGCTCTGTCCAATTGAGGCCATGGATGTCTGTGTGCTCAGAGTGTCCAGGCTGTTATCAGTGAGTATGATGAGTACGATGTGGGAATGTGTGCTAGGACCCATAGGAAAGGGAAAGGGACATGACAGAGGGGAACACACCACCCTCAGTGGGATCCCAAGACTGGTGGACGCCAACGTCCAGAAGGATACTTGAGATGAGATGGACATGAGATGGGACAAGAAAGCCCAGACTTGAAGCAGGTGCAAAGAGATGAAATGGAGTAGGGTAGACAGGAAGAGGGAATTAGGCAAGAAGCCAGCTGTGGGTTGATAATGAAGGGGACAAGAAGCCTGGGGAGCAAGTGACAAAGTTAGTGAGAAGAGTGACATCGCATAGACCAGGAGGCAAAGGTATGTCCTAGGGTGCGACAAGAGGAAGTGCACCCCTTCTGAGTATAGAAGGGGAACTGCCAAGAAACCTAGACCCAGAGAGTCGCCAGGGTGTAGACTGTGGCCTTCTGGAAAAGCTTAATTGGATTTGAACTTGAACCTAAAAAGTACCTTGACTTGGCTGCATGTAGTAATACTCATTCTGAAGTTCATCTCTAGCTTGAGGTTGTATCCTGAGACCACAGATATACTAGATAGCAGAGTGGAAACACATGAAGGCTCCTGAGGGGCTAATGGCCTAAAGACCTCAGGTAGACTGAGGCTCTCTGGAAAGGAGAGTTGGCTTCACTGGTGGCACCTGTGACTGTTCAGTACGTCTGAGTGGTGTCTACCACCTTGACATGGTAAGGTAACTGACCTGCAGGTGGAATCTTCCATCCCAAAGTCCTCTTTCCACCCTATAACCCCACCTCCACCCACAACACACACACAAACCTATGGGCATAGTCTCTACTGTGCCAGGAAGACTGGCCATACAGATGTTCTATAAAGGGACAATTCTGTCCCTGGTGATGTCTAGCTGTTTCTTTTATTCCCAGTTCCCTTCATCAGTCTTGAGCTAACAGCCAGCCCCCATCTCTCATTGGTGGGCTGGGTCAGGTCTTATCAGTAACAAAGGGCCATGCCTCTTCCCAGTCCATCTCAGGCTTTCCAGGGTGAGCAAGGGCAAGTTGGCAGCTTTCTTCACCTGGCTTTGACTTAGACATTCTGTGAGGGTGGCACTTCAGTCACTGTGTCAGGCTCTTGTCTGTCTTGTACATGGTGTCACTAAATGTAAAGGTCCCTGGTTCAAAGTGGCTTTTGGCCTACCATTATGCAAAGGTTTCAGGTCTAGGGCCCAAGGTGGACACTGAGGCAGATTTTCCTCTTGGGTAAAAGGTTTATTAGAAGAGTTTCTGCTGCCATGGGCGTACAGACTTACAGACAGACAGCATGCTAGGACCTCTGATGAGTGTTCAGGTTCAAAGAGCAGAATGGGGGCCCTCTTCTTCCAGGTCTCAGAGACGGGGAGGTTTCATGTGTTCAGGCTGTCTGATTCCTTGGCTGGGCAGAGGGGAAATGGAGGAGGGCTTAGCATTGATAAGCCAAAGGCCAGCTCTCAACTCTGCATGGGAATGGAGGAAGAGAAGCCCAGGGACCAGGGGATCACCAACTTCCCCTTCACCACGGAGAAGCCTCATCCACAGAGTGCTGAGTGTTCCTTCTCTGTCATGTAGGCTCTGACTCTCATCTGTAACTGTGCCATGCTGTTGTTCCTGTCTGTCTGTCCATGGTGTTACTAACATACCTTTTAATCCTCATTAATGGCTCAGTGTCCTCCTAAACCACCTGCCCCATCCAGCACTTAACTCAGACCTTCATGCAGCCAACTTCCTCCTTGGCAGCTCACAGCCCTGCCTTGTAGTTGCACTTTTGGAAGCTGCCCTTTGTTCAAGCCTGAATTATGTGACTCCCTATCTGATTGTGTTTGCTTTCTCCTCCTGCCCTCAGCAGCCCCCACCGGATAGCATTGTCCTTAACTATTCCTGGGTCGCCACTGCAGGCCACCTGCCCATGGGGTGCTTCTTGCAAACCCCCTGCTTGCGAAGACTTCTTTCTCCACTAGGGGCACAACACCTGAGCTCACCTCTCCCCTCTGCCTACTTGATTCTTGCAAAGGGCCAGGCAGCCTGGCTTCTCCTGAGTTACCAGAGGCAGCCAGGGCCTGGAGGGCAAAGAAAGGACTTGGCAATTGAGCACTGAACAGGAAATGTTAGAGAGAGACAGATAAGGAATGGGAGCTGTTTTATTTGCAGTTGCAGGGATGATGGGAACAGGAAGGAGTTACAAGGAGGGGAAGGAACCTCAATCCTGTCCTGTTCCCAGTCACTGAAATGGGACACATGGCCATAGTGATTTGTGTGAAGTGTCCGCTGCAAGTGGAGCCTGCTGGCGATGATAACAGACAATTCTGGTTGGGGAATTTCTGGTCAGAAAGAAAAGGCTGAGGAAAACAAACCCTGTTTGCATTTGACACAGAATCCCTGACTTAGCAGAGAGGAAGTGACTTCTATGCATGGCTGCCTGGGGTTTCCTGACACAGTTTACATAGGGACCACTTTTCTGTTCTGCTCTCATCTGTTCCTTAGCATTCAGGGTTAACTGGAGCAGAGGTGCCCATGCCTTGCAGGCAAGACTGGGGTCGGCCCTGTTGTCCCAAGGAACAGGTAATTGGGCAGAGTTTCCTAAGAGACTGCCTTAGAAAAACTTCAGATCAGTCCTCAAAGGAAGAGGGGCTTGGGTCTTCCCCCCTGTAATAAAGGCAAAAGGGTAAAGCCACAGAAACTTCTTTGTGTGTTTCTCCCATCACAGGCTCAGGTTTCTGGGCCAAGAGTCTAGAGCCTGAGTGGTTTATGTTCCCGATTTTCCTTGTCTTCTGTTGCCTCCAGAAGGCTGGAGTTGTGAACCTTAGCTAGGAGAACTCTTGTCACAATATCCTCACTCTCATGAAGGCGCTCCCTCCACCAATTAAAACAAGACTCCCCAGTCCACACACTCATAACCATAGTGCTTAAATCAAGAGGAACATGACTAGTGACATCTTGAATCCATCTGTATTTGCTCAAGCACAAATCATCCAAGATTAAAGAATATAAATTTGGTCTCAAGACCCAGGGAAGAACTCGGTCCCCTAAATCCCAGCTTGGCATCTGGGATTTGGCCATGGCTACCTACAGGATATTTGTCTATCAGAGCAGTTCCTGCTTCTCCAGGTTCTGAGCCAGTGGCTGAGAACCCAGAAGTATATCAGTCAGGGGCATGGTGACAGACACCACCAGCAAAGAATGGCCATGGACAATTTGAAGGTAAGGAAATGGAGAGTTTGGAGGCATTGTGCTTCCCAATTTGCTTTGTAAACAATGTGTGTTCCTTAAATACTAGTTGGTTGGACTTTTAAGCAACCAAAAAGATCATGTGTCATCCCACCAAACTGATACTTGGATAAAGAAATTTGAAAGCAAAGTATTTAGGACCGAATTCCACTAAACTAAGGTTAAAAAGCCTAAGTCTTCATGGTCTCATAGCAGCTGCAGCTTTTCCACCTCACAGGGGCCAGGAGTGGTAGTGTGCACCTGTAGTCCTAGCTACTGGGAGGCTGAGGCAGGAAGATGACTTGAGCCCAGGAGTGAGAGACCAGACTGGACAACGTAGTGAGACCATGTCTAATAACAAGTTTCAGTTAGATAGGGTAGTGCATGCCTACAATCACACTGGGGGTAGGGCGGGGGTGGGGTGGGGGGTGGGGGCTGAGGCAGAAGGATTTCAAGTTTGAGGTCAGTCTGGGCTACAGAGTGAGGCCTATCTAAAAAACTGAGCTCTTAGCTCTTCTAAAAGAAACTGCCGACACTTGCTTCCTCTGCCCTTCTCTCTCCAGGTAATCAGAGGGTCCCAGTCTGTGATCTCACCAGAACTGGTAAGGTCTGAGGTGTCATGGATGAAAGGAAACTGTCTGTAGAGGTGTGTACCCGGGTAGTTTTCTCTGTCAACTTGACACACACCAGAGTAATCAGAGGAAGGAGACTCAGCTGAGGAGATGCCTCTATGAGATCCAGCTGCAAGGTCTTTTCTCAATTAGTCATCAATGTGGAGGAGCAGCTATGGTGGGTGGGGCAGTCCCTGTGCTGGTGGTCCTGGTTCTATAAGGCAGGCTGAACAAGCCGTGTGGAGCAAGCCAGTAAGCAGCTCTCCTCCATGGCCTCT
Organism: Cricetulus griseus; assembly: GCF_003668045.3. NCBI lineage: Eukaryota > Metazoa > Chordata > Mammalia > Rodentia > Cricetidae > Cricetulus > Cricetulus griseus. The sequence goes on from NC_048595.1 coordinate 224,401,278, forward strand.
GCATCAGCTCCTGCTTCCAGAGTTCTGCTCTGTGTGAGTTCCTGTCCTGACTTCCTTCAGTGATGAACAGCAACGCTGAAGTGTAAGCCTAATAAACCCTTTCCTCCCCAACTTTCTTTTTGGTCATGATGATTTCGTCGCAGCAATAGAAGCCCTAGCTACAACAAGGTGACTGAGACTTACATGTTCACACACACATTTATGTATATGTAAAAGAACAAAATATTTTAATTATTTTTCCATGGCCACAAGCTTTCTTCAGTAAAGTTATACCTGTATAACTACCAGGTGACAGCATGGTTAATGCTTCAGGACAGGTCACAATTTTGTACTAACAATCAACTTAACCACAGCTTGAAATGTAGTTTGTCCCAGCTGCAAAAGCCACAAGACACCAATCATGCGTCTTACCCCCAATACAGACTTTTATAAAACACATACATATATGTATTTAGCACAATAAACGCGCTCATTATGCACTCTAACATAGAGCACAGGAATACACGCTATGGAGTGCAGCCCTCATGTTTCCACAGGCAAGAGCTAGAGGGTTAAATAGAAGCCCGTGGTGTGACGGCAGGAAGTTCAGAGCGCGCCACTCTGCACGTGACTTATCCTACTGTTGAGAACTGTTGCCTCTGTCCAGTGAGTGGCAGGTACAGTCTCATAAACAGTGCTATTTCCGAAGAGCAGAGATGTCACTCTGGATCTGAGTCATTACCTAGAAATCATAACAAGTCAGCTCCATAGAAGGTGGGGATTGGCTTTGGGGGGTCAAGTGTAACAGTGCCTCTCAGACACTTGCACACCCACACCCTTGTGCCCAGGGAAAGTGCACTTCCGAAGGCAGATATAAAAATAGATTGGCACGCTCTTGACACAGGGAGAGGGGACTTTGAGCAGCTCCCCCAAATCCTGCACATCTCGTTCCCCCTGTTCCAGTGCAGCACGCTCCCAGTCAGACCCAGTCTGCAGTAAAGGCCCTGAGAAGCTTCAGGGAGGGAGAGCGGGCCTCCGTCACCCCCAGCACACACCTCCTTTTGTCAAGCCTGAGCAATGTCTCCTAGCAAGTTCCAGGCTTCTCCATGAAAATGAAGCAACAAGGAGACTCGGCTTGGCGGGCCCAGCTCCGCTCTCCGGTAGTAAGCGAGGCTCCGCCGTGCACTGGGAGGAAGCAGTCCCTGGCCCTCCTGGGGCCTGTGCTAGGAACTCTGGATCAGGCGTCTGTAGTGGGGCATGACTTCATGCTCTGGCAGATGAAGTGCAAATTCCAAGGCCACCAACACTGGAAATTCAAAGGCAATCAGTTCTCTCCTGTTCAGTCTGAACTTCTCTTCCAGTTTCTGCAAAGACAACAGATCCATTTTAGTTTCACATTTAACAACTTAGGCATTTTTGTTTGTTTGTTTTTGTTTTTTCCAAGTGCTACTTTTCTACCATCAAGTGAGTGACCGTTTATCGTGGATGCGTCTGCTCTCCCTGGGTGACTCTAAAAGAAGAGAGGTTCTGGAGGTCTGGAAGCTGCATCCGGTAAAGGTGTCGTTCTCTTCATCTCAGGAAGAAAAGCAAAGGGGCAGTCTGGGTCCATGGCATGCAGAGATCAGGATGGACAGCCACAAGCTGCCCTCCTCATACACTGTTCTTGTAGCTACTCTAGTTTCAGGACACATCAACTGCCAAAAGAAGGCACAAGTCCTCCTTAGTGTCCCCTCCTGACACCACTGCAATGGAAATCAAATTTCAGTGTGAGTTTTAGGGGTGAGAAAAATATGCCTAAATCATCTATCTGTCCCTTACAGGGTGGACCGCTTCCTGCCTTAGTCCTAGTGTGCAGACAGTGAGCCTTCCCCGGCGGCCAGCGGTCTGTCTGGAGATGCCTGACAATTCCATTTAATACTGCGAAGACTCTTAAAGTTCATATTGCATTTATGCCCATTTACAGATAATCACAACTCAACAGGTCAAGAATGGCCATCTACAGTCACCTGGATAGGGAACTGCTGTCCTGAGTGCAACCTCGCTCTCTCTCTCTCTCTCTCTCTCTCTCTCTCTCTCTCTCTCTCTCTCTCTCTCTCTGCCTCCCTCCCTCCCTCCCTCCTCCTCTCTATCTCTCTCTTTCTTCCTTTGTTTTTCGAGACAGGGTTTCTCTGTGTAGCCCTGGCTGTCTTTGAACTCACTCTGTAGACCAGGCTGGCCTCGAACTCATAGAGATCTCCTGCTTCTGCCTCCTGAGTGCTGGGATTAAAGGTGTGTGCCAACCCCACAGGGCTCTAACTAGGATTCTTTGCACCTATTATAACCGAGTCAGGCTCAGAGCACGCTGGCCAGCAAGCCTCACAGGCCATCTTTGCATGGCACAAGAGGAGGACTTGTGACTCAGCCTTTTCCTTTCACTTGTGGGGACCTGAGTCCCTGGGAGGTTGTCCCACATCTGAGCAGCTGAGTGGCCAATGGCTCCTCACCTGTCCACTCAACAACGCAGGCTTCCAGGATTAGAAACAGAAGAGAAACAGTGGGGGACAGGAAGTCCCCCTTTTTGCTAGATCACTCAGTCTCACCTTAAGCTTAGCTTTTGGCTAATGAACTCTCACTAACGCAGTGATGACTGTCCCGAGGTAAAACTGGGATGGGATCTCATGTTAGGGTGTGACTTTCAGATCATAACTGTTTGTCTGTGTTGACACCATCAGCTTCAACTGTGTGGCACAGTACTAAACTCTGATTAAATGTGTATGGTATAAACTGCTTAGAACTGTATTAGTCTTACTTCTGAGGATGCATTAGTTATGTGCATATATGTATGTTTCCGAGGACCCCCAAGTAGATCCTGAAACCACAGTATCATATCCTATAGATTTGTAATACTTATGGTACCCAATTTACAGGATCAACAACAACTAAAACAGAGTAACTATAGTGTATCAAAAGTTACACAAACGTGTTTTCTCTGTTGCTTATTCTGGGCTTAGCCATGCAATGCTTGCATGATGAGATGAAGGAATTGTGATGTAGGCTGTTATAGTGTATTAATCAGACATACGCACTATGATGCTTGGGCAGTCAGTCTAACAAACAAGGTGACTAGGTGCTCGTGTACACAGGTGGCTACATAGGACACAGGGATAGTTCACACCTGATGCGTGACAGGGAGAGCTTTCATCACACTACTTAGACTGGGGCATAACCTAAAACTTACAAATGGCTTATTTCAGGACTTTTCTATGCAGTATTTGGGGCTGTGGTTGACTTGGGTTACTGAAACCAGGAAGGGCCCATTCATTGATAAGGGGACAACTGTATAAGCCCATTGATGCTTGGCTTAGATTTGGCACCCAATAATCACTTCCATGTTCATGTATCTGCTGCACACAGGACCTTGTACCATTTCTGAAAATTAGTAAACTATGACCTAAATAATACTCTTTCTTAAAAACATATACCAAATACCTTCCTTATTGTCTTCATCACTAGAGACAGTGCTGCATACAGCATGATACCAATTGTCTGTTCTGTGCCTTGCCTTTTCCGGGCAAACTTCTCCTACTGCCCCCAACAGTTTAGTCACTGCCCTATGAACCTGATATGACATTCTGGCAGATCTGCCCTGAGCTCAGGATTGCTTATCAGGGAGTGTGACTTCTGCCCATAAACCTGGTGATTCCAGCTCTTCTGAGGTCTCAGCCTTGAAGCCCTTTCTTTGGGACCATCTTGGAACCAGGTCTGCAAGATCTCCAGAGTGAACTGCAGAGGCTCAGGACTTTAGCAGTAAGCTAGACAATCACTTAGGTTAGAAAAAAGCTTGCTAACTTAATTGTCTGTGCCAGGTTTTGAAAATTTATAAACACTGATTCCTTCAATGCTCCAATAGGCACCAGTGGATGACAACTGAGGATGCTTTCAAAAAGCAAGCCAATCCATCAAGAATTCTCCTCTCACACCAGCTCCTTCCATCACGCCAATGAGGACATTGTCCACCTGCAGGCAGCCCAACACTGACAGGCATTCTTCAAACTGGCCATTCCTAAGCCTTCACATGTGCATGGGGAGCACCCCTTTCTGGAAACAATAATGAAGGCTTTTGCTCACAAGTCCTTCCCTTTCCTTCTCCCCCATGGGATTCTGATTATATGTACCAAACATGTGTCCCTCAGAAATTAAGGTTACTGGCTTTGGTCCCAGTGAAGTGCAGTAGGGAGGTAAGGCCTCTGAGAATAATTAGGCTGAGAGGAGTTGGGGGATTTTGATGACCTTGGTGACCTTGAAGGAGACCAGATTCAGAACAAAAGGCACAGGAGACCAGATTCAGAACAAAAAGCCAGAAGGGACCTTGAACTTGCCAGCTTTTACAACGATGTGAAGTCAGTTTCTGTTGTCTAAGCAACCCAGTCCATATAGTACAGCAGCCCAAACAAAAGTCCTTCCTCTTGGCAACTTCGAGTAATAAGAGTTGGTTCTTTATCTGTTTTGTTTTTTTTTTATTTATATACTATAGCACACACACACAACATATAATACACATTTGTGTACTGAGAATTGGAACCTAGGACCTCACATGTGCTAGGCAAGCAATCTACCACTGTCCACACTCTTCCCCATTCCTTTTTTGTTGTTATTGTTTTGAGCCAGGGTCTTACTAGGTTGCCTTTGGACTTTAGTCCTTCTGCCTTAGCCTCCCAAGTAGCTGGGTTTATGGGCCCATACCACAAAGCCTGCCTACACTCTTATGTTAAAACAGGTGTTCATAAATCCAACCTAGGCAGTCAGGTATCCTTCGGAAGTAAGGCCACACCATCCCATTGAACCCAGCATTGCTGTTGGGTGTGTGCGGCAACCACAATGCTCTAAAGACTCTTGTGGTTACCACGTGTGGTGGTTTGAAAGAAAATGGCCCCTAAAGGGAGTGGCACTATTAGGAGGCGTGGCTTTACTGGAGTAGGTGTGGCCTTGTTGGAGGGAGTGTGGGGGTGGGCTTTGAGGTCTTCTATGCTCAAGCTACACCCATGTCACAGTTTACTTCTTGTTGCCTGCAGATCAAGATGTAAGACTTGCAGCTACTTCTCCAGCACCCTGACTACTCTCACACCACCATGTCCCACTATGATGAAAATGGACTAAACATCTGAAACCGTAAGCACCCTATTAAATGTTTTCCTTTATAAGCCTTGCCATGGTCATGGTGTCTCTTCACAGATATAGAAACCCTAAGACACATGGCTTCTCTATGTGTGAGAATAACTTCATCGTCCTTTCTATCTAAGAGGGGTTTTAGGTCATGACCCTAATGATGGCTTTTTAATCTCAGCCATTAAGGTCCATTTGCCCGCCAGGGGACACTGGACTGGGCGCACACTCCCACCTCACTTACATCAATCAGATGCTTGACGTCGTGCTTTTTGAGGTCACTTCCGACCTTGGCTGCCAACAGCACGCATGCTCCGGCACAGAGCTTCCGGTTCTGCTTATTCAGTTTCCCCTTGAGGGCGAGCTTCTCAAAGTAGACAAAGGCCATGGCCACGGTGGGCTCCTCAAAGCCGCAGTCCTCCTGGGCAAGCTTCCGCATCTCTCTCTTCAGACTAGAGGAAGACAGGAAGCAGAGCGTCCCGAGAGAGCTCGGGGGACCCACAAGAAGACTATGACACCATCTGGAAAGCATTTTCTCTATTCCCTCCCACGGGGGGATGCAGGCTGAGATCAGTCCACATTAGATGTGGGAGCAGACCATGTAACTGGGAATCTGGCCCCTCTGTGGGTCTAGTGACACAGACACAGCACAGCCCAAATCACAACTTCCAAGGATTATGGCAACCACGGCTCCATTGGTTGCCTATCTGAGTCCCCAGGAAAATAGGGGTGGGACACCTCAACATGAAGAAAGGGACCCACGCTTATTTTAGAGCTATTTCAGGTGTCTAAGTTCTGCCGATTACTGGTTAGACTCTATGTCACGTAGACATGTTTGGTTAAAGGCAAATACTTGGGAAAGCTGCCTAGCAAACGGACAAAGCATGGATGCTTAATTTTTCTTTATTCTTTGGTTTTTGGAGCATGCCAGAATCAAGTCTGCATTAGGATACACTCTAGGGTAAACCTGCTCACACTCCAGCATCTCAGAGGTGGTGAGCACACTTGGAGTCATGGTGTGGATGCCACAATCTGAGTCAGCACCTCTAGCTTGGCAGGATGAGTGGCTGGCATATATGGGGTCACCACAAACCCATCCAATCATCTGTATGGGAAATCTGGGCCTCTCTCTCTGTTTTGGCTATTTTGGTGGGTGTGGTTGTTCTAAGATAGGACCTTGAAGTCATGTTTAGGTGAGAGGAGTTATCTCATGCCCCAAGGTGCCAATTCTACACACTTCTGTTTAGCTTGTATCCCAGAAAGCCGAGACCTGCATGCTGCCCATTAGGGTTTGATTGTGTTTTTAGACATGACGGTATCCTAGGCTAGTTTCACATTTCTGTCTCCCAAGTGCTGGAATCACAGGACAGCATGATCACTCCTGGGCTGTGAAGTAAGGGAGGGAGCTTGATCCCAGGGCTCTGTTGTGTGAAAGCCCAGCACTCTACTGACTGAGCCCCACCCCAGCTCCATCCTTTCTGCCTTCTATAACCTGTTTTACTGAGCTGGCAAGCTGCAAGCAGACAACATGAAACAATTGTTCTCAGTAAATGAATGTCTCCAAGAGCTGTGTCAACTAGTGGGTCAGGAGCTTTGCCTGATGCCTGATGCCTTGGGCTCTCCCACGACATCCAGGCAGGAGTCAGGCAGCAGCAGAAGTGTCTAGTGAACATGCCTGTGTTTCTTTTCCTGAGGAACAAGAAGAGTGTACTGGAGGGGCCTGGCAGAAGAGTTCAGAGTGATACGTGGCTCTCCTACCTCCTGATTTTGCTGAGTGTTAACTTGATGTGAGGAAACTTTTCCTTGAAGGTTTCGTTCATGTCCTTCTTGAGATCTGAGGGCTTCACGTAGTCAATCACCGTGGTCTGTAGTAGAAGAGGCAAGAAATGTCACTGCAACCATGGGTCAGATGTACTAACAAAGCACAAGTTAACCCTGAAGCAGCCAGTAGACCACCAGGGGAGGCCTGTGTGTCAGCTTGCTGTCCACACAGGGCAGAATTCAAAGGCTCCACCCTCTGCCCCTCACTGGCTTGGTTTTGGGAGACTCAGTCACCCAACATCTCACGTCCTACCTCCCATGGTTATTCTGGGAACCATGAAAGGTGGTCTGTACAATTCCTTACACATCATAGATTCTCAACAATTCTATGTTTAAATATTTTTTAAAACATGACAAAATATGCATAAAATTCACCATTTTAAGGCACCATTTAGTGGCATTAAGGACATACACATTATTATGCAACCATTACCAGTACTCTGTAGGACATCCCCCTGTTTACTTTCTTGAGCCCCTGAAAGCACCATTTTTTTTTTGTTTTGTTTTGTTTTTGAGACAGGGCTCTAAGTAGTCAAGACTGGCCTTGAACTCTGCATTCTTCCTGCTGAAGTTACATACCTGAGTACCATGTCCAGATGCCTTTTAAAACATTAATTTTTGTGTGTACACACATGTACATGATTGTGCTTGCCGTGTTTTGTGGGGGTATGGGTGGTGGTGGTCAGAAAATTACTAGTGGGAATTGGTTCTCTCCTCCTAACATGAGAGTTCAGGAAATCAAACCCTGGTTGCCAGGTTTGGTGGCAAGCACCCTTACCTACTTAACCATATCACCAGCCCCAGCTAACTTTTGTTTCATGTAAGTAGAATAATGCATTTGCTTTTCCATCACAGGTTTCTTTCAGTGTTAATGCTTCAAGGTTCAGGGGGCATTGTACCTGGCATATGAATTTCCCTTCAGAAGCAGAGTGACATTCCATTATGTGTGTGGAATGGTAACGTTATTAACAGTCCCTTGCTTAAATTCTGCCTATCCTCAAGACAGGTTCCTTTGAACCCCTGGGAATGTTCTGGGTTCCCTTGCTCAGTGCTCTGCATATACCCCTGAATTTGTATTTTGCTGGGTCACACCAGTTAGTCTCATCTCATCTCAAAAGTGTACCTGCCAAGGCCAGCACTCTTTAGGCTGACAACAGAAGTCACTTCAGCAGGTCACTGTCTTCCACAGAAGTGATGTGGAGGCCACCCAGCCCCATGGATGACACACTACCAGCAAAATCCACCCAACAGTTCTTAGTGACCCTGGCTAATGTCGGTAGGCTTCTCTGAACATGTGGTTTGATGTGACACCTAATGAATTTTTAGATTTTGGTGGTGCTGAGAATTGAACCCAGGGCTTTGGATATGCCGTGACAAGTGCTATACCACTGAGCTACACCCCAGCTTGACAAGACTTGGAATAGGCACATGAACTGCATTTGGTGGCAGCTAAAAGCCCAGTGAAAAGTGATCTCGATGGATTTCTCTGGAGCATAAATACTGACTGTAGCAATATTAACTCAATTCTGCTAATCCAGCCGTGACATTTGGGGAGATGAGGATCCAGGGCATCCCATTCAAATGGGCCTCTGAATTTTCCAACAGGTCTGTCCAAACATCTGAGGCAATGAGAGGCCCCGATCCTTTCTTGCGGTAACCACCACAGCTGACTAGATGCAGTATATATGAAAGGACACCTGACCCTTCTCTTGAGGTTTCTGAATGCACCCCATTTCAACTTACAGGTGAGGAAACCAAGGCCCAGTGTGGTGGAGAAGCTTGTCCCAACCTTGATAAGCTGCAGGCTCCCCATACACTAGGCTCTTCTTCTCTAATCAGATAATGAGCAGCTGACAGTAGCCATGAGGTTGTCACAAAGGGGTGGGGATATAGACAGGGCCAAAGAAGTGGTCGCCTTAGCAAGTCAAAGTCACTCAACCTCTGGTCTAGGAGTCCAGGTATCTCTACCATGACTTATATCTTAGTTGACTTATATGTCTGAAGTCCAGGGACTTGCATATCAGGTTATCCTTGCCAACTAACATTCCTTTTCAATTTACTCTGTGATGCTGCATCTTGGGACTCATCCAACTAAGTTCCCTAGAGCACAGGTTGCTTTCCCTATGACTATCCTTCCCTAAACATTCTGTTTCATTCTGGGAAGTTTTACTCCATTATAAAGGCCAGGAAACTAGCAGTTATGCTTCCCGACTCCCTTGCAGCTAGGATAACAAATACATTTCTGACTGGAAAAGAGGCAGCACTTCCATTATTTCTGCTATCAAGATTGATTGAGAAGTTCTGGTTCACTGGCTTTAGATGTCTATTTTGTAGACTACAGCAAAGGCAGCATGGTCTGCAGCCAACAGTAGTTGGTAGTGGGTTCCCAACTGTGGTAGTTACCTTTTAGTAGTGGTAGCTAGCCCTGGTTTCTGGTCAGAAACTAGAGTCCTGATCCCACAGGTTAAAGCTCCCTAGGTGGCTTGGGGATCATTCTTATTCTGTTAGTATTCCTAAATATTATTTGGTTAGAACCTACCATGTAATAACCCCCCCCCTTTGAAAGTGTGTGTGTGTGTGTGTGTGTGTGTGTGTGTGTGTGTGTGTGTGTGTTTGTGTGTGTTTGTGTGTGTATGTATGTTTACAAGCACATGTGGAGAGGACAACCTCAAGTGTCATCCTTAGGAACACTGTCCATCTCTTTGAGACAGGGTCCTTCACTGACCTGGAGGTCACTAATTTGGCTAGGCTAACCAGCCAGGGAGCTTTGGGGAATCCTTCCTGTCTTGTTACCTCCCCAGAGCTGGTCTTACAAGTGTGGTGTCATGCCCAAGCCTTTTTCACATGAGTCTTGAGGAATGAACTCAGATCTTCAGGCTTGCAAGGCAAGCACTTTCCCAACAGAACCATAGCCCCACCTGGTGTGGATACTGAGCTTTGCTGTGAATTGTAACAGTTTATGTGTGGTTCCATCCTTGCTCTTGGGGTAAGGAGCTTGGCTGTCCTTTCCAGGCAGTGGGATGAGCACAGGCTGGGCAACTGAGTGTTGATGTGAGACCCCCCAGCTCAGTCCTTAGTAGATTTTCCAAATACCTGGCTGACATAGCTCTTGAATTCATCGGATGCCACCTGCAGGCACAAGTGACCTCTGTACCACCTCCAACTTACTGTGTGCTTGTTTCCAGTCCCATGTCCTCATGGCCGTTCCCCAATCTGGCATTTGACTTGCTCATCTATTTGGGCTTTACCTATCTCCCGAGTCTCACTGTGTAGCCCAGGATGGCCTGAAGCTCACAGTTGTCTTGATTTAGTCTGGAGTGCTGAGATTATAGGCATGTACTACATGCTGCCCACTTTGCATCTTTCCTAAGTTAGATAATACATTTTGAGGTTTGTGTAGGGTACTCTGCAAACATTACCTTTCTGTCAAAGCCCAGTAATAACCTGGGGTGGGGTGCTCTGCTCCATTTTCACAGCCTCAGCATCTGACTGCCAAGTGGTTGGTAGCCTTCCAGGACAAGTGACGGAGGAGCCCAAATAAAGATGCTCCTTACATGAAGTATGAGATGGGTACACAGCCAGGCGGGACCAGTGGACCATGATCCTAGAGGGAGGCTGCTTTCCTCTAAACGCATCAGAGTACTTGAGACAACTGTAGGCTTGTGACAGCCTTGTCACTGAGGCAAATGCCCAGTAACAGGTACTCTAGTCTGTCTGCCTCAATCAATTTAAGGTGAGGGGGCAGTAAAATGCCTCTGTGACACAATGGGAAAAAGATGGTGGTAAGCTGTGCTCTGCAAGTCTGGCTGAGAACAGGAAGTGGCCACTTTGGTTTCCTGGCCTGCTGTAACAAGCTCCCACCATCTGGGTAGCTTTGACAACTGCAGGCTGCCCTAGAGACCTAGCTGGAAGCCTACAATCGGCGCAGGTTGATAGGATGTGTTCATGGAACATAACTCCTTGTTACTCTGTCCCCAGAACCTGCCTTGCCCCCCCCCCACTGCTTCTGACACCCAGGACTGATGGATGTGCCTCCACTGTATTTTCTGTCCCTTTCTGTGGACACAGTCATGTTACTCTCCACTCATTTCACCCCATTTACATCCGCAGAGAGCCTGTTGCAGATCAAACACTATCCTAAGGTCATAGGAGGTCACTGCATCTCTTAGGGGGATATAGTTATGGTCACAGTTGTGGCTTGTACCTAACGGTGCTGCTGTGCAGCCTTCACAGACTCTGGCCCTGCCTGTTCCCCAGGCTGAGTGTCTGGCTCCCCTGCCCCAGTGCCAACTCAACCTCCCAAGAGTCAGCCTTAACATCACAGGCATTCAGCCAGAGCTCTGCTTTTATACCCAGCTCTGCCACATGGCATCCAGGTAGCCTGAGCACACTGCTGAAGTACTTAGGCCTCAGATCCCTCCTCTGAGGATCTCTACCAGATACCTGCTTTGTGCTAATGGCCACAGGACCCCTGATCTGGAGGGCTGCCCCTCACCTGCCTGGGGTTAATCAGGCTGAGTGGGCAGCCCCCAGTATGGCAGTCTGATTCCAAACCGTGTAGGATGCAGAAGGGCCACCCTCTACCCTAGCAGGTGTCAGAGGGATGAAGTTGGCACCGTCTTCTGAGCTATAGGTCCCTGTGGAGAATAAAGTATGGCGAGCTCTGACAACTTGGCATCCTCTCTTGGGGGAGCTGTACGATGACCCCTAGGGGCTGGCCCTCCTAGGCACCCTAGAGACCACTGTTCTTGCAGTGATGACAGTGAGCCAAAGAGGCAATACTGGGGACTTAGCAGCAGGCACAGGGTTCCCAGCCCCTGATAGCCACCCTTTCTGGCTTGGGGGAGGATAAATTAAGCACAAAGCTGAGCTTGATGCTTACCTACCTACCAGTCTGATACACCAGCTATAAACACTTGCAATGCTGGATATGGCCACCTGTGTTACTTACTAGAAATCAAAGTACTAATTAAATGGGGTGTAGCTCCTTCCTAGCCTGGAAGCTCAGTGCATCATCACCTAATTCCAGGCCACAGGACTGGCCCTATAAAAGTCTTCTCTGGGCCTGCAGCTGTGACTGACAGCAGGGCTAGGCTACAGTACGAATGGGCAGCTCTGGCCCTCAGCACTTGCATTTCTGATCAAGTAACCAAAGTGAGGTCCCTGGATGCACTTGTTTACAGCTTTCTGGCTGCAGGCAGTAGTGTGCACTCAGCTGTGTGAAGGAAAAGAGGAACATCAGCTGAGGGAAGAACCCCACCCCAAAGACAGCAACTTCCAGGGCAATGAAGTGATTCACAAAGGAGCCCGGCCATACCTGCCCTCACTAGAGGCAGGGGGCAGGGAGAGAGAGAGAGAGACATGACCCTGAAAAAGATGAAAAGCCTACAATTTAGTTATTTAGGTAGAAGTATCTACTCCATCTCTTGTAGACATTGGGGTACACCAACAAAGGGGGCACAACCATACTGGGGTACACCGATACTGGGGTATATCAACACAATGCGTACACCAACACTGGGGTACACTGATACTGGGGGTACACTGACATGGGGTATACCAACGTGGGGGTACACTGACATGGGGGATACACCAACACTGAGGTACACCAACACTGGGTGCACCGACATGGGTTTGGGGTACACTGACGCAGGCATACACTGACACCAGTATATACCACACTGGCTTACACTGCTTTTTATAATTACTCCACTTTAACTCATGAAAGAGGGAAGTCCAAGGAGGTGAACTTGGACTCCACCCCAACTCACAGCACCAGCTATGATGCTGCGAAGAGAAGACCCCCTTGGAGTGCATGTCAGATGGAAGGGAGCCACATGCCTCAATAATGATGCTAGAGAATGAACAGTAGGGTGTTCAAAGCTAACAGGTGGCTGGTCTGGTCCCACTTGAGGGTCTGGTGGAGCTCTGGCCTCCTCCTTCTAGGACTTAGAGTCTAAGCACCATACAAGCAGCTCTGAAGGGGGCACACATGCTGCCCTCTCTGCTCCCGTCTCTTGGGGCCAGAATTCACCTCTACATTCCAAGGAACATTCCAAGGAAGTGAGGCGGCCTCAGTTTCCCCACCATAAAAGGAAGGAGTAGTTCCAGGCAGTGATCTGGGCAGCTCCTTCCAGCCCTGCAAACATCGGTGCCCAATTCTGCTTCAACAGCACTTGTCTGAGAGCCATCAGCATTCTAGTTCAGCGGGCAGTGGAAAGCAGATGTTGTACTTGTTCAGGTAATTAGGCAGGGGCGCTGGGGACTACATCCATAAAACCAACAGCAGATGGCCATTTCAGCTGTCCCATGCATTTAATCCTCCTTCTCAGGGCAACAGTGAATGATAAGGAAACTATAGGACGGGGTGGTGGCTAAGCAACCTGGGCTGCCTGTGGTGCTGTTTCTACCTCTTGGATTCCAAACACGGGAGCCTAGAAGGAAGCAGTGTGCAGCTCTCACTGACACAGGGGTGGGTCACACTGAGGGGTCACCATGCCTTGTGAGGTATACTCACTGTCAGGCATCTGATGACAGCAGATGCTTCGCGTCTCGGATAGTCTACAGTAGGTGGGTACCTAAGCCACCAGTACAGTTCTTAATGGAAACAAGCAATGGCAATAAAAATTCTATCTGTGGAGATAGAGGGCAGAGTCTAGCCACCAAGTAGGGCAGGCCGAATGCATCTTTTTACTGAGTCCTCTCTTTCCCCCTGCTTAGCATTTCCTAGTGTCCTGGAAAACTGAATCCTAAGGCAGATTTCTATAGCTTAAGGGCGATGTGTGCCAAAGGACTCAGATTCTGCTGTTAGGTAAATGGAATACAAGGAATATTATCAGAGATCCATCCAACAGGGGTCTGTAGAGATGTGGGTATCTATAGATATCACCAAGAATGTCTCCGTTTTCTTATGTCAAAGCAGTGTGAGAAAAAATGAAAAGGATTTACAAATCCATTGGGGGCTAGTTTTGTTCACCTTACTACAGTTCTTTCTCATATTCTCTTAATTGTTTTCCACACCCATAAAAGGAGGGGAAAACAGGTAACAATAAAAACCACTGCCCATGGAAGCTGCCAGGCTCTAATGATAAAGAACCACTCTCTAGTGAAACTTAATTACACACCAGGCAGGGCAGGCACAGGAGGCATGGTCTGACAGGAGCCTCCTGCCCTCTGGCTGTACATTAGCTAATGCCCTACAAGAACCTGCATGCAGCCAGGCAGCTTGACGTGTGTTTGTGGTTGCTGTCTATGACGTGCTTTCGTGTTCTGTGGTGACCTTCTAGAAGTTTGCAGGCTGAACCACAGGTGCAGCTACACTGTGGTTTTCATACCTGCCCCGGGAGGTTTCAAGTTCAACATCTAGCTTTTGCCTTTTCATGATGGACCTGATGGGTCAACAATTAAAAATACAAATGTAACAAGAGTACAAGGCCACTTTAGTGTCACTTCCATGCTGGAAGTGAGGGACTTCACCTGTAGAACCCTCCAAAAGGCTGTGGCAAGTGGTTCTTTGATATATGATGAGAACAATAGTGGAGAAAGCACATATCTGACTCCGGGTTGGGTAATACTGAATGACCGTCCAGAGGTACTTATCCAAGAAAAAAGGAAATACATGCCCACAAAAAGCCATGTACAGGAATATTGATGGCAGTAGCTTTCAGGATAGAATAAATTGTGTTCATCAACACTTCTCAGCAATTAAATTCAATTCTCTGTGTGAATCACATTAACACCAACTTGTGTGAGAGATGGCCCAAAGAAAGAATATTGCCTATAATTCCATTTACACAAACTTCCAGGACAGGAGAAAAACTTAATATAGTTCCCGAAGTCAGAGCAGCGGCGGGTGGCCTCAGAGAAGATGGGGAATTAGAAAAACAGACTAGATCTATATTGAGATCAAACGACAGTGCCAGAATTCATGAGACTACACACTTAAGCTGGCTGTAATGGAGCCTGAAATTCCATGGCACATCCCCAAACACTAGGTCTCAGACTTGGGTTCCCCACTGAAATGGTTTAACCAGGACTGTGGCCTGAGAAGATGAAGCTGAGGCAGCAGGATCCAGAGGCTGAGTAGTCCCTAGTAGTCCCTGTTCCTATGAGCCAGCAGAAATGGCAGCAGGAAGCACCGGGGCCAGCAGAGCCCAGCCTCAGAGACCTGGCATCTACCCGATGGGGTGGCTGTTGGGGTGAGCAGAGCTTCTCATTCCTCCTCATGTGCCTCAGGCACCGAGGGCTCTTCAGCAACCTGTTCAAATAACCCCACTGTCCCCCGGGAGTCACCGGCCTATTAGAGATGCAGGCTCGTCACTCTGTGGTCTCAACCCCACTCTGTACACACCCTTGCCCTCCCAGGAAACACATCTGACCCTCCTTACCTACTCCTATCACTTTTTCAGGATGATATCTTCCATGCTCTCCTCTCCACCACATTTGTCTGCTTGTTTGCTGTTGGACTTTCCCACTTATTCTAAGGCCGACGAGAGGAGACTGTAGCTGTTAGTTCTCCGGTAAATGTCAAAGCACATAGTAGGATGACAACTAAATTTAGTGATTGAGCAAATTCTAGATTTGCTCCACAGCATACAACAGTCAAGCAAAGCCATGAGAATAAAGAATCCTGCAAGGTCAGTGCAAACCCCCTGCAGCCTGTAGGCTCCTCTGCATTACAGGACCTGGATTGGAGCTTTTTGTCACACATTGTCAACAATTTAAGTGACAGCACAAAAGAATGGATGTCCTGTCCTTTACTAAAAGTACCAAGGTCTGGGGCCAGAACAGGAGAGAAGCCTCATGGCTTGGGCTAGGAAATGCAGCCAAAGAGTGATAGCATTCTGTGAAAACATGGACTCTTACCAGAAGCCCAGTGTCAGCACATGGAAAACGACCCATTTGGGAACGCAGGATGAGGAGGGCTGGACATACACACTCATGTGGAAAGTCATCCAAGGACAGGTAGCTCTGGTGTGAGCCTGCACAGACTGTCCCAGAACAAAAGCTCACAATGCAATAAGGGGGCAAATCGGACCTGGCACCCACCATGCTTGTCAGAGGGAGGTCAGTGTTGCCCATAAGACAACATCTCTGTAGGGGAGTCCCCTGCAGGACCCCATCATCAGCCACAAGCAGTCCACTTTCATGCTGTCTCAAGCCTCTAGACATCTGTTAATCTGGCCAGAGAATGGTCCTCACACCCTGCCCTGAGGTCCCACTGCCGACTGCATAGGACATGTGTTCAGAAACAGCCAGGCAAAATCAGTGAGCAGAGCCTGACTCAGGAGCTGGAGGCTCAGCACCCCACTTCCTGTCTCTAGCAAAGGGTCCTACTGGGATTCCGAGTCACAGTTTCCTGCCTAAGGTAGTTAATAAAGTGAACATTCATGGATAAAGTGGGGCCCACACTGAAAATTCACATTATCATGTAAATGGCAACTTTTCAGTGGCTCCTTTAACACAAGGACACAGGCTTTTGTCACCAAATATTTAAGCCCCGGAATCTGGGGAAGATGAATGGTTTTGTTCCTTGAATGAACAGGTCATAGAATAGAAAAAAAGAATACAAGAAAACAAACAAAACCAAAAACACTTAAACCCAACAATCCCTACCTACACACAACTGTGATTTTGTTATCGTGTTAGCAGCTGAGGGATAAGTATGTGAGACAGAGGACAGGGCCGTTTTAAATTAAATGACTTTGAAAGTTCATTCTGTCCAACATGGCTCAGCAGATCTCCTCAAACACCGGTAGTAATCAGCAAAGGCCCAGTGCTGCCCACTGGTTCTAAACTCTAAATGCAAACACAGGCAGCCTTGAGTACTTGGAGTTGATAAGCAGCTGGAGTGACCCAGGGAGGAAGTACTGTGGTTGTCTGCCCTGCTGCCCCATGGGATGTGGAAGGCACAGAGAGGCAAGGCATCTGGTCGAGTTCCCTCTATTGATGAGTGTATGATGGGTCTGGTCAGTCCATTTCTCTGCATATAGACTCTTTCCTGCTCCTCAGCAATGAGGACAGCTCTGCTAAAGAAAGGAGTGTCTACAGAAGCAGGAGCCCACCATGGTGGGGAAGGTGATCAGTCAGAAAGTGTAATCCAATTACTCAAGGGGAAACCAGAAGTCTCGAAATACACACAGCAAGGAAAGTGCTCCCTGTAACACCTGCCCATGATTCGGAGTGCATGTGGAGACTTACAATTGCTAAGGTGATCCAAACACAGCTTGAAATTGGTGCTCCCCTGAAAGGTCAGGCCCTTCACTAGTAGAGTCTGGAGTGTGTATACTCTGGCATGCCCTTCTCAGAAGTGAAGGTCTCTAAGCTGGACGCCCCCCCCCCCAACCCGTTATAGGTGGCATTCCCAGGCAAGCTAACTGGAATCCTACAACTCTGACTAGAGAACTTGATAAAATGTCCCAGATGCAAAGTCCAGCGAGCTACCCAAGGCCATTCCAGGTTGCTGTGGGCACGAAGAAACCTGCCAGCCAGTCATTGGATACCACTTACCATGTATGAAGGGAAAGTCAGGACCCGCTTGTGCTTGCCACAAGGCCACTGGGGGTCATCCAGGAGATTTGGGTCATAGTCCATAAAGTCTCCCAGATCACTTCCTGAGGAGCACAAGCAAACGGTAATTAGGGCCCTGGACTCCTTGAGGCTGAGACTGCTAAGAAGAGGCTAAGGACAGTTACTAAAGACCAGGTGGCTCCAGGGCCATTGCCTCAGAGTAGCAGCAATGGCTCTGACTTCTAGGGGTTGCCTCTGCTTAGCAGTGAGGTATAAACACACACTACAAAAAGATTGGCCAATCCTTACCATTCTGTTTTTTTCCCCTATGTTAGTAAATTATGTGTTCATTTCCATGACTCAGAAGAATACACAACTTGACACAGCATGTGACCCTTAGAGGTCACAAGAACATGGCCCTAGAACAGCCCATTCTCTAAGCTTGCAGAGAGAATTGCTAAACTCAGTTGTGCCATTCAGGGCATGACCTGGGTAAATACTTCTAGATAGGCTGCTGTGTGTGAATCATGTCCCAACCGTGGTAGCCACTAGCAAACACAGATACAAATGCTTTTTCAGGTGATGGGGGCATTAGGATAGGGGCAGGCTGACCTAGGGAACTCCACCTTCACTTGGAATTTCGTGTGTGTGTGGGGGGGGGGACCAGAAAAGTTGATGTAAGATGTCTCCTCAACGACTTTTCTGCCATCTTTTATGACAGTGTCTTTCGTGGAACCTGGAGTTCACCAATACTGCCAGACTAGTGGCTAGCAAAACTCAAGGGTCTGCTTGTCTGTCTTAGGGCTAGGATCACACACATGCATGCCTGGCCTTTTATTTGGGTGCCAGGGATCTGAACTCAGGCCTTCGTGTTTTTGTGGAAAGCACTTTGCCAGCCATTTCCTGGGCCCCTCACCTGGAATTTCTCTGTGAGAGTTTTTATCCTTGTACCTATGTGTGGACAAACATGGAACATTCAGCTCTTCCTTCAAAAGTCAACTCAACTTCTAACTGTGAGCATTGCAAAGGAAATGCTCACCCAACCCTACACTTCAGGGCCCAGTTACATGGGGAAATGCAGAAGGCAGAATGCATCAATAGAACACAGGTGAGTGAGGAATGAGAAGCTGGGAGAGAGCAGCAGCTTGGCTTTTCCCACATAGGCAGGCCCTGGGGGGCTGGTGACTGAGCAGCTAATTAAGAGGCAGGTCGTCTGTGGTATGCCTGTGAGCCTGTGTGACCTGAGATCACACCTCATGCCTGCCCCCTCACCTCACTGGTGGACCCTGTCCTCTAACCAACACAAACAGAGACCATTTGCACTGTAAACCAGGGCACATCCCACCACAAGCCACCAGACCCCCTGAGCTAAAGTTACCTGCATCCAGGCTCCCCTGGGTGCTGCTGGCCCGGCCTATTGAGAGGCTGCGGTGGCTCAGGGTCCGGAACTGGGAGAAGGAGGAGGTGGAGTCTATGGTATTTCGCCGGGTTCCGAAGGCATTTGTAGGTAATAGAAACTGGGTATAGGACACTGTCTAGAAGGGAAAACAAATACAGACAATGATTACACCAAGAGGAGGCCAGGCATGTTTTCTGGCCAAGCTCTGTTGCTACTCTAAGATCAGATTTGCTTTTTAAAAAACATGCAATTCTGGAATCTAATGGGATTTGAAAAAATGCAACTTGTATCCCAGCCTGTGGGCTCGTCTTTAATCCCAGTACTCTTGAGACAAAGAAAGACAGATCTCCAAGTTTGAAGCAGCCTGCTGGTCTATACACAGAGACCACATGTCAAAAAAACAGAAAAACAAACCAACAAAGGAAGAGAAAAATGCATCTTGTTTGGTATTCATTTTTGCCAAATTTGTGCCACTTTCATACCCAGCCCTCACCTGAACAGACTCCGAGCTGTGTACATCTTAACTGGTCCCATCTAGTCTGTTTCTTCCTAGTAGGTAGCTAAAATGTCTATGTGTCAGACAACAAGGCACTGTTTCAGAATGTGCTGGAATGTTGTGTCATGAACAGGTACATGTTGTACTGTATCTTATAATCCAGGAGAGGAACTCAGGAACACACCAGGCCTCAGGAGTATCTGGTAAGGCTGCTGGATCGTCTCACGATTCCCCAAAGGTACTGACCATGACCTGCACTCTACAATAACCTACCTCATGCCTAGGTCTTAGACACAGATACCCTGAGGGTGAGGACTGCTCACCTGCAGGCACAATGGGAGCTTCCCCACTGGGGCACAGGATTTTTGGAGGTTGTATGGAGACTACCTATACCCAGTAACAGAGGTCAGCATATTTCAGATTTTGCTCCTTGGACTTCACCTTAACAGCTCATTGTATTGTGGAATTTGATGTTTAGCTGGATACTAAACTGACCACAATTTAGTGGTCACTGTGCTGGGCTGAGACGCCAAAACTTTACCAGTGGCTGGAATATTGCTCCGACACCTCCAGTACATAGATACACAAACCATTACTTCATCCTGGAATGTGGGTATATGTTCATAAATATGTGAATATTGCACAATCAGCTGTAAACAGTGTTATCAGAGAAATGCACATACTTCTGGACCTCCTGCCATGCCTCTACTGAGTTACTGGCTTGATGGTTTCTGTCCGCACACTGGCAGCATTGCAGTGAGATGGTGCATCGCCCTGGAACCTGCCCTGACCTGGCAAGTAAGGCTTATGCTCTAGCTCTCACATCCTGGGCCTTGTGCTATCTGCAAAATCTCAGACACTGGAAACCTTACCTTCCCGTCAGCACCCAGCTCCACACCATCAAGGCCAATGATCTCCTTCAGGCTCATAGCCCCTGCTGACTGTTTCCCTCCATCCAATTTCAGGTCCCTAGGAAGGACAAGCCAAGAGAAAATGCTTTGTGTGTTTCCCAAAGAATGACACTTACTGTATGGCATTTCACAGTCACACTGATGAAATGACCCGGTGTGGCGGGGAGGTCATGTCAGCGGTGCTCTGGGAGTCACTCTTCTATCACTTTCATGTAAATGATACCCACATGAACAGAACATGTGAGGAGGAAGCGGGCCTTGGAAGCCCGTGTTTACCAACAGCTTCAGCATGGCCTCTGTGTTTTCAGACAGGTAGGTGAGGGGAGGCATTTTCTGAGTGCTGGGGAACGTGAGTCTCTTGGGATCTAGTGCTGACTTCTTTTTGAAGTTGCTAAGATCACCTCTCTTCACCGCTCTTCTTTATCAGATGGGACAAATCAATGTCTTCAACAGCTACCAAGTGCTTGCTGGTAATAAAAGGATCAATACCACAGTAGTTGGGCCAACCACCCTGACAGTGTGTCCTCTCACCAAAGAATAACCCCAGTAATAATAACAAACCTTCCAGTAGCATAGCACAATTTCTAAAGCCTCTCACCATCACGTGTTAGCTAAGATATTACCATTAACCCATTTTACAGAGGGGGGCATTGAGACTTAACAAGGTCACCAAAGTGCTCTTTCTAACACATAGCACCACCCTAGAGGTGCAAGGTAGGTCCACTGTGACTACATCCAGGTAGAGTTACTCACTGTGTCAAAGGGTGAGTCGCTCCAGTCACCTAGTGCCATTCTGACTACCTACTACAGCCTGTCTCCTATGTCCAAGCATCCTGTCTAGTACAGGGCAGAATAGGGTGTCCAGGACCTATATATACTGCGGCCATGCTTGGGTGCTGCTTTCCAGCTTGTCTGATACACAGTACTTGCTAGTGAAGGCCACATTAGACTGACAGCATGCTCACCAGGAGATCTGGATGGAGGTTCCACAAGCAGAGACTGAGAACCTCAGCAAGAGAAAGTAATGTGGAAAGGCCAGCGGTAACCCCGGAGAAAGAGAGAAAGGCTGGGGATGATGAATAGGGAAGAGGAAGGAAAGAATGTCACTTTTGACACAGGGAAAGCAAACATCTTCGGCTCAGCTCAGCCCCTGCTTTGATCTACAGGTGTGCAAAAGATGGCCCGGCTCCTTCCAATGCAAAGTCTTACTTGGGTCAGTCTTCAAAATCAACATGCAGACCTTCTGCTCCTCGTAGCCACTTTCTTAAGAGATGGCTCACCATGCTCAAAATGACATCAAAGTCACATAGGAAAGGCAAACAAGTCTCAGAACTGTTTATAGGGTCCCCCTCCCTCCCCCCTCTGTCCCCTTCTTCTCCCTCCCTTCCTCCCTCCAAGAACATTATAAATCAGTACTTCTCCAAGACCATCCTCATGTATGTAATTCCCAACATCAAGTAGCCACTCTAGAATGTGACTTTGTGATGTTTGGGACACGTGTTTCTGTGCATTCTCTCAGGTGGTCACTGGAACTGAACACGGTTCTTGGTGGGAGTGAGTTAAGATTACAAGCATATACACATATGCGCCTCAAGAGTCACGTCACAGAAAACAAAGCTCATTCATGACATTTCTGATGGTCACTGGACTGTTTTCTTCTTCTTAGGATATGATCTCCTATAGCCCAGGCTGGCCTTGAAACTCACTATGTAGCAGAAGGGGATCCTGAACTTCCGGCCCTTCTGCTTCTGCCTCCCAAGGACTGGGGTCAGAGGTATACACCACAATGCCCAGTTTTCTGTGGTCCTGGGGGCTGAGCCCAAGGCTTTGTGCATGTTAAGCAAGTATTCTACCAGATGAGCTACATCCTCAGGCAGGTGAACATTTCCTTTCTTGACATTCTGGGTAGCAAGATGCTGCCCATCTTCTCTAGGTTTTCCCTGCTAAGTGCTCCAATAAATGTCACTGAAACCTGATATTAGCATGAACTGCAGGAAATTGCCCTTTCGGAGCCATACTCGACTGACATAATAACAGCAATTGCACAATGGGCTCCCTAATATTACAGATAACTGCCTTGGCCTCGTGTGACTGCAAAGGGAGCAACAGAGCGATGGGCGATGCTGCCTGCTGTCTCAAAGGCCTGAACAACTGGTGGTGACTGCAGAAAGGGACTATGAGTTGTGTTGCTATACTCAAAAAGTATCTTTAAAGAGAATATCCAATAAAAAAGAATGAAGCAAAGTTCCTAGGAGAGTAAGAATAAATCTCAGCATTTTCTAACATTACTGTTCTAAAACCTTATAAAATGGTTATCAAAAACATCTGTGGCCTCGAATGCCAGCCTTAAACCCACAGTATGGATGACAACTTAGAGCAGCAGCTGGATGGAGCCATTAAGAGCAGATTCAAGCTGGACTTTCTTTGAAAAGTCTGAAGGATATTCTTTTAAACCCAGATATATGTAGGGGTCAAATATTAACTTACTGAGACTCCAACTATTTTTAAAAATCAAAAAGGCACTGGGTATGATGGAGCATGCCTTTAATCCCAGCATTTGGAAGCAGAGGTAGGTTGGTCTCTTTGAGTCACAGGCCAACCTCACCTGCATAGGAGGTCCTTCTTTAAAGAACACGGCAAGTTGAAGCACCACTTACGTGCAGTAGTCCAGATTTGCACATATCAAATCTTAAATGTGGTACTTTTGCCAGGGACAAGAGTGGTTTGTAAGGCAGTAGGAGGATATCATACTTATTTCTACAAGGGCCGAAGAGCATTGGTCAGAGCCATGGGCAACTTCATGTTCTAATTCCTTGTTGCCCCAATTTACACTGGCTTTCCCACTCAGCTCAATTCTCAGGCTATGCAAGCTTGAACAGTTTGAAAATGCAGGACAAAGACCAGCCTTGGAAACAGTCAGTGGGGGGAATGGGAGGGGCTAGAGAGGGGGCTGGGGGGCAGGCTGAGGCAAGATGAGAGGGGATTAAATAGCAGACAGTCAAACAGCAGTTCTATGCTTAAGAAAAGCAGGTTGGTTCACTGGGGGCTGTGGCATTCTCCTCCGAGTCCCGTGGGTCTACATCAGGAAAGCCCCTGGAACCCAGGCTTAGCCTCAGCTGCTACAGCACAAAGCAAACACATCATATTTCACCACTGTTGAATCATGTGATCAAAGCTAACTGTCAACCTACATTATCTCGTTCTCAAAGATTACCCACCCCCTGCCCCGTTAACCACTGCATGGCCAATTCCGACTATCTTTTGTGAAAGACTTGGCTGACTATCATTAATGCACAGAATTGATCTTGGTAGGACAACAGGATTCCCCATCTATAAGAGAGTTCAGGGTCCTTTTCCTTGGAGGCAAAATCAATGAAACAATCTAAAAAAAATTATAATTGTGAGCCAGTGTGCAAAGGTGCTTGCAGTGCAAATCAGCTGAGCTAAGTGTGATTCCCCAGGACTCATGGGAAGATAGGAGAGAATCACTGCCACAAAGTTGACCTCTGACCTCCACATATGTGCACCCCTGCATCATGCATACCCCCACACATAATACTTTTTAAAATATACAATTGAATACTTACACCTGGGAAGTAGATGGGAGAAAGCATGCGTGATCCAATTAGGCACTTTCCAAGGCTTTCTGCTCCTAAGATCGGGCTGTCCTGACCGCTACCCATGGTGGCATCTCTAATGGTGCCTTAAACTCAGACTCACGGGACCAGCTGGGAGCACCACCCGGGAACTTTCTCTTTTAAGGCCAACAATGGCTCAAACACTTGGATGAGTAAATAATTTAAGAGCTAATTAAATATTAACAGGATTTCTAGACCCTTCAAAAAGAACAGAGACTGGGAGAAAGCAGAGCTCTGAAAACTGATTAGGAAAGGAAATACCACATGTGAACAAGTCTTAATTAAGAGATCATACGCCACGGGACTCCAGACACAAGTACTCTGCTCAGAAGCCCCATGTGTAGTATGCTGTAGTTTGGATCTAGAATGTCCCCCAAAGGTCATGTGCTAAAGGCTTGCTCCCTCACCTGGTGTACCACTGAGAGGTGGTGGAGTCCCTAGGAGGGCCCAATGGGAGGCCTTAGGTCAGGAGGTGAGCCCTAAAAGGGGATATTGAGGACCCCCCACCCCACTTTTGGCAGCCCAGCCATGAAGTCCATAACTCAGCTCCAGCACCTGTAGAGAGTGAAACCTGGACTGAGCATGTCTGTGTGGGTACGTGTACATGTATGTGGAAACCACAGGACAACTTTGTGTGTTGTTCCTCAGGAGTGGCCCACCTTGATTTTTGAGACAGGGTCTCACTGGACTAGAGCTTGTCTAATAGGCTAGGCTCTGTGGCTACAGCGGCCAAGGGATCCACCTGTCTTTCCTTTCTAGTAACAGGGTTTCAAATGTGCATCACTGCTCCTGGCTTTCATGTAGGTGTTGGGTACTGAACTCAGGGCCTCCTGCTTGCACGAACTATTCCCCAACCCCAGACTGAAATTTCTAATACCATAAACCAAAATAACCATTTTCTTTTCATAAGTTCATTATCTCTAGTATTTGTCACAGTTCCAGAGCTAACACTGCTCCTTCAAGTGCAGTGGCCATCTTGGATCAGTTTCACTGGCTTGCATGGAGGCAGAGTCATACCAACAGAGTTCAAAGTCAATGAACAAGGCCACAGCTGACAGAAGGAAAAAAAAAGTAAAATCAAAGGCAGCTTTTAGCTGAGAAATCTTGGCCCCTCAGACTCAGCACTCAGGGGTAAGTCATCCCCAGAAGGGCGACTGGCAGACAATGGAGGGGTCTTAACGCAGCTTACACCAAAATCTTTGTCTAAAGGCAGCTCTTATAAACAGCCGGATAATGGCATGATTCACCCATGAGATCATCCAGAATCAGTCGCTGTGTGGGAATATGCTTGGTGTGAGGAAAGAAACACAGTTTGTGAATGTGTAATTTTCCACCACGAAAAGAGATGTTTCTGGGGCAAGTGGGTGGGGAAGAAGGGGACAGGCCCCAGACCAGGCAGGCAGCCTTTAGGCTTGAAAGCTCTCTCAGAATAGAATTTGTTCTGTGTCACAAAATGATCAGTTATCAGGAAACGGACTCAAGCAGATGACCTCATCTGATTGCCTCATGCCAAAAGCTAAGGACACAGACACCATGTGGAAGCTGTTGACAATTTAGGACACACCCCCTAAAGACACCTTGAACCCCACTGAGCAATCAACCCCTGCTGTATTTGTAGAGAGTGAATCCAGTGTCTGTCATACAAATGGCTCTGGTCCATATAGCATATCATAGAAACTGTTTTGGCCAGAATCATCTAGCTTCTTTGTTTTTACAAGACCTGCAAATAGCAAATTAGCCATGCAGTCATTCTTACTTTTTTTCTGGTCAGACGCCTAGGCAGAATCGCCCACTGATGTCTGCATATTTCAGGAAATAAGCCCTTGGGCACAGATGCCAATTCCTTTAGGCATGGAAACAATGCTGGGATAACCCTTAACACACTGCCTACAGTCTCTCACTCACTAGTGGATTGTTACAATGCTGGGATAACCCTTAACACACTGCCTACAGTCTCTCACTAGTGGATTGAGCTCCAAAACTTTCTGAGTTGGCAGTCTGGAAGCCGAATGCATCTTTCTAATGGATGCAATGTTATAAATGGGCATTGGCCACACTACACCCTCTCAGGCTCTAATGTAAGTGAGTCAGCCCCAAAGTACAAGGCAGAGCTCTGGCTTCATCTGAGCAAAAGGCTGTAAGAGAAGAAACACCGGAGGAAGCCGAGTCTCTCTCTTGGTTTCCTGCTTGGGACTGATCCTTAACCAAGGGTTTAAAAGGTCAAATTTGCATTATTCTACCTTCCTCTTGATCTGCCTTTTCCTTCTCTGGACTGAGCCTTTCTCCCAGGCCATTCTAGTTGTCACCATTTCTTCCATTTTATTTTTAACAGGTTCTTTGTAGCACCTGGAGGTTCCACTCCTGGTCCTGTGGGTAGAGGGGTAGGGACTGGGAGGGATAGAGGGGTATGGGGGGGATGACTAATGTGGATAAAGACTGAGGGGCTGCTTTAAGCTGGGGACTCTTTCCAAGAATGGTACAATTTATGAGCCCCATTGGAGAAGAGTGCTTAGGGCAATGATGTTTGATGTTAAAGTCATAGGACAGAGCTGGCCACATCTCTTCCCCTTCCCTATCAGTGTGCTTCACCAACCAGCACGTTGTGAAAGGTGGGGTCTGCCCCCCCCCAAAAAAAGAAAGACCAAAACCACCTCTTTTGTGTCCTGTGTGAGTGAAGTCATTAGAGGAAAAAGACAAGATTGGAAGAAAATGGACCAAAGTGCTAACAGTGGCTTTGTGGTGATCTACCTGGCTTGCTAATTTTGACCTTATTTTTTATGTGTTTTCTAAACTTACTTTAACATTCATGTATTGAGAGGAAAACACTAAAGAATAAAGGAAAATCTAAAGATAAACCCATAGGATCTGTGGAACCACACTGCTGGCTGACTCACTGAGAGCCGGGCTGCATCCCATCTGTGACTGGACAGAAACGGACCTCCCACTATGTCCTCCAATATCACCACAGCCTGACAGATGCTCTAAAGCATCTCCCACTGGGGTCAGCAGGGTTGCCAGATCCACTCCCTGAGCCCACCCCCTGCCTGGCTTTAGGTGTCCTTGACATGGATCGCCAAGATGGCTACAGGAGAAGCAGACTTGTCCCCGTACTACTTAGAGCAGTTTTGTGGCTAACCTCTGGAAACCTGTGTTGCCAGAACAGCAAGGAGCTGTGAGTTGAAAAGGTGACAACTAATATGATTTCTCTAAAGTCCTTTGCACTCTCAAAGCCTCCTGTTAGATCTGAAGATGGTTCTTCTGTTGAACCTACTGGAACCGGCACCATTTCAAAGTCCTTTACAGATGACCTCAGGGGCTCTCTAGAAGAGTGCCTTTTTGTTCAGGAAGGGCTTCCATGTCCTCAGAAGTACTGTTCACTAAGCTCTGCCTGTAGGCTCACTGAGCTCACCCATGTGAGGTGTGACCCACCCTTGACAACCATCAGTGGAACATCAACCTC
The DNA here is from genome assembly GCF_003668045.3 of Cricetulus griseus. Lineage (NCBI taxonomy): Eukaryota > Metazoa > Chordata > Mammalia > Rodentia > Cricetidae > Cricetulus > Cricetulus griseus. The sequence goes on from NC_048595.1 coordinate 224,428,633, forward strand.
ACACCTGGGTAATTTGAACAAAAAAGGGGGGGCACAACCCACAGCCCTCTTCAGTCCAAGCAGGCCAGTAATCCTTTCTAACACATATACTTAGACAGAAATGGCTGTGTCGGCCTCCACAAAAGGCTGAGAAGAAAGGACAACAGGACATGGCCGGAATATATGAGGGGAGGAGGACCAAGGCAGGGACTTCACCTCACCCCAAGGTGAAGTGTCCCCTCTCCACAGCATTGGCCTTGGAAAACTGTCTTCTTCTAACTATGCTGGGTCCCACCCAAAAAGCCCCTTATTTGCACAGAAGCAGGTACAACCGAAGGGAAAGTGTGTTGACCTGCAAGGGGGCAGGGCTTGCTGCTTATCTTTTGATGTTTTAGAGATGGTCAGGCAACCCACTCTGACAAAAGCCACGATACACAAGTGGGACCTAGGTAAAGACAGCAGAAGCCACATGACCTTTGCAACAGGCCTGAATATACAGCATGGGTCACTTGCCATCCTAGTGAGGCAAAATGCAGTCTTCTTTGGCTGTATGGACCAAGGATCATCTGGCTCATGAGCACAGAGGAGGACCTAGCTGGGGTTCACCAGAAGCATATGGGTGTAGCTTGAGACCCTCTCCACTTTAGGCTTAGGCTAGTTTGTTGTTGCTGTGACAAAGCCACTTGAAAAGAAGCAGAGCCCTATGGCCCAAGTCAGATCACCTCATTAGTCCCTTCAAGGCCCTCTTCAAGGCTCTGTCCAGCTCTGTCTCTTTGAAGATACCCCAAAGGACCAACTGCCAGGCCAAGGTCTCCACAGAACACTTGCTGTCGCCAAAGCATTTGGTAGGACAGTGTTTTACTTCCTCCATGAAATGAGAAACTCCCCACAGCCTGGAAATTGTGGCCCTGAAAACATGTTACCCATCAATCTAGTTACCTAGGAAAGCTGCGTGCTCACTGTTCCCTGGGACAACTTCGAAAACACATGCTGTGGGCATTCCCACAGGCCTCAGCAAAGGCACTGGACAGGTCCTTGGCAGAGCCTTGTTAAGGTGTTGAGGGGTGGGGAAGGGGACTAGGAAAGCTGTTTGGAAAGGCTGATTTCCTTCAGACTAGGCTCCAATCAGCAAGTGACCCAGCACTGTTCCAGATGAAAATTCCAAGCCAGACAAGGGGTCTACAGGCATCTCGGTGGGTCTGAGATGCCATGGGGAGAGACGATGCTAGAAAAGACCTTTGTCTATGGGTAGAAGGCCTGACCCACAAAAGAGGGTGAGCAGGGGCCTTGGTGTTTAGTGAGAAAGAACAATGTGCTGATTAATATGAACCCCCATCCCCAAAGGCTCATGTGATGTGTTGTGGGGGTGCTAATGAGTGGCTCTGTAAACCTTGGGTGTTAGGACCTAGGTGGAGGAAATGATCAATGGGGGAGAGGGTATCCTTGGGGGTTATATTATGTGCTTGGCCCCAGACAAGGAGACAAGAGCACAGGATTCTCAGAACAGTCACACCAAGAAATCACAGCTTTGAGCTAGGATGAGAGGCCAGTGTTCCCAGTACCACCCCAAACCCAAGGCTGTGGATGGACGAATGGATGGACAGGCAGTTCTACCTGCTGCTGAGTTCAGGCTCAGTGAACATAGCTCCCTGAGCTTGAGAACCCTCCCTGGGTGACTGTGGAATCCGGTCAGCAGGTATCTTTAAGGGGAGCACGCCTGTGGGGATGGAAATTCTTAGGGATCCTTGTTTCCTTGGGGACACCTTCTGGGGATGACATTGGATCAGGGGCTTCACTGGCTTCCCCAGATTCAGTGTGAACACTAGTGGAATCTTCAATGAACCACCGTGGCAAAGACCACAGGCTCCAGAAAGACCAAAAACTACATTTCCTAGATCCCCAGAGGCAGCCCAGATTCTGTTGGGGTTAAGTGCTCAAGTGATGCCTGCTGGAGGAAATGAGTCACACCTGGGCAAGACAGGCATTCTTGGCAAGCCTGGGGGGCCCATGGGAACTGGAATGGTAATATTTCTTCAGGACAGGCCCAGGGGTGTGGCATGTGTGTCCCCCCCCTCCCCCCCGGCTGCACTGCCTCCTGAACTGCACAGGCTCCCTGGCTGCACTGGCTCCCAGGCTGCACTGGCTCCCTGGCTGCACTGGCTCCCTGGCTGCACTGGCTCCCTGGCTGCACTGGCTCCTTGGCTGTACTGGCTCCCACTGGGGTATTCCTGATGCCTATGCCGCTTTTGTTTTTTCCTGAAGAGTCTGTGAGGTCTTGGAAGCCTCCCACAACTCTGACCATGACAGGAATTCTGGATTTGCAGCTCAGGACATGGAGTGTCCACTGTAAACCTGCACTGCATTCCTGTTCGAAGAGCCATTGTAGGACATGGTACATGGGTGTCTTACTGTAGGCAAGACCCGTGTTTCTAATGTAAAGGCCCAGAAAAAAGATCTATCAAAATAATACTGAATGAATCTTCTGAAATGTTACATGCAGGCAACTATGTAAATCAAACTACATTTGGGAGTGTAGGGAGCTTTGGGGACCCTGAAGTGATGACTCAATGGTTAAAAGCATGTACTGTTATGCCTGCAAAAAACCTGAATTTGGTCCCAGCATCCACATAAGGTGGCTCACAGTCACCCGTAACTCCAGCTCCAGGGCAATCTGATGCCTCTGGCCTATATAGGCACTTGAACTTACATGTAACCCCCCACCCCCAAAACTTGATTAAAAATAAGTTTAAAAGAGGCCGGGCATTGGTGGCACAAGCCTTTAATCCCTGCACTCTGGAAGCAGAGGCAGGCAGATCTCTGTGAGTTCAAGACCAGCCTGGTCTACAGAGCAAGTTCCATGACAGGCTCTAAATCTACACAGAGAAACCCTGTCTCAAAAAACAAAAACAAACACAAAATAAATAAGTTTAAAAGAAAGAAAATCTGTTTTAAAAAGTCCTGTCACCCATGGGGAAACGATGACATGCCTTGTTCTATGAAGAGTAACCCTCTTACAGAAACATTGGATACCCCAAAAGAGGCAACACAGTCACACATTGGGTCTAGATTTGGGGACAGATACTTGGAAGTCCCTAAGTCTCTTTCCAATACTAGAAGAGGAGGCAGGCAGCCAACATGGGCCCTGTGGGGAAGGTGCTAAGAAACTTAAGTGGATAACATATCAGTACAGTGCCAGTACAGTCACTCCTCCCTCTTCACAGACCTTCTCAGAGTAAAGGCAAAAAATATTCAAATGGGGAAATTATTTTTCATTTCAGATTCCATCCAAAGCAGGCATGGTGGCACACACCCACAATTCCCATTACTCAAGAGTAATGAGGCCAGCCTGGGCAATGTAGCAAGACCTTACCTCAAAATAAAAAGTAATCAAGGCTACAGTTGTGGCTCAGTGGTACAAAAGTTGCCCATTATGCATTAGGCCCTGGGTTCAGTATAGGCAGGCGGAGAGTCCACCCACAGCTAGCTGGAGTTACTCTTAATGCCAAAGTGTAAATGAGTAACCCTCACAGCTCTGAAAGCCATCACCCAACAGCTTGACCACTAAAGTTCCCAGGGGAAGTGACCTGTGTGATACCTATAAATACCATAAAGCCTTGAGCCAGCAAGTCCAACCCTAAAAGGATGGTTGAGAAAGGGAAGGATGGCTGGGGCTAATTGCTATGGGCTGAGCTATCTCATAGCAATGAACAGAGTCCCACTACTCTCTGTCCTTACTCTCCTCAGCTGAGGTTGCCTAGTCACACTGTCTCTCATTCTTCTCAAGCGAAATAACACAGGTACCTATCTTATCCAGTCCTTGGAAGAAGAAATGAGTGCACACGCTTGGAAGGCTCTAGGAAACAACCACATGCTGCTCAATACTCTAGCACACAAACCTCTAGCTATACCCTCTGAAAATTATAACAAAATATGCCTTCTCTCAAACACCTTTCCCTACACATTGAGGCAGTCTAAACTTTGGGGCAACTGTCAACTAACCAGGTCATCTGCTTTCACTGGAAATTCCAGAAGTCATCTTGGAGATTGTTCTAACACCAGCTCCGCACAAACCCGGTGGCTTGCATATACACTGAGTATTTCACATTGTTCTCAAGCTGAGGATTGACCCCCTATCCTATCACCCTGACCAGAAAACTGCCAAAACTCACCCCATCAGTGCCTGTCTTGAAATCTGAAAGCTTAAAAAGCCCTGTGAAGGATAATTTTCAGGTGAGCGCTGGAAGCCACGGATTTTTGACAGATGGGGAGTGTGAGCTATGTGTCTCACTCACAGTCTCTTCAATACACCAACCGTGGGAGACCTGAGCCAAGCATTCCCAACAGGAACCATAAGGGAATGGAGGTGAGGGCTGAGTGAAGGTCCTGTGAGAGCTGGCACATCCCATGACCTGGACTCCTGGCAAGTTCACTTCAGATTTCTCCCTTACTAGGGTGGAATACTTGCTCAGAAGCAGGGTCCCAGCTTGGACACAGCTTTATTGAATTCTTTCCATGAAGAAAGCTGTTAACCATGCCAGAAACTGGTTCATCCTCAGACATCTTTGGAAGTCCAGAGTCTCAAACACTTCTTTTTTCCTAAGGGTTCATACATCTAGCTCAGTACACCTGCACTGGGGAATACCCTGCTGCCCAGCTGTCCGGATTCTTTCAGTTCTTTCTCCTGGACTCCACTTGCCCCAAGAACTGGGCAACTGCTTAGGATTCAACTGTTGGATGGCTGCTTTGTTTGAGAGTAAGTTTATGTCTAGTCTCTCTGAGAGACATTTTCATGTTCATCATGCCTGCTGCCTTGAACAGTGCCTGGCAAAAAATAGGTACTCTCTAGACTGCAAGAACTGAATCCTGCTCTGCAATATTGGGGGGGGGGGCGTGAACATCTACACAGGGAAGGGGGTGAAGTGGGGAAGAGCCAGGAGCAGTGGGTGGGGCCACAGATTTTACACAGCCAAGGGTTCTGATGATGATTCAGGGGCAGTAACGTATTCTCCATCAGGGCTTCATGCACACTGGGGACTACAAAGGACTGAATGCAAAAACAATAAAAATGAATGGTGAAATATCTAAGATGGCTCTGTCAGCACTGTCAACTGATAACAGGCACCAAGTTCAGTATGCACTTCAGGTGAAATAAAAAAAAAAAAAAAACCAACTCACAAAGCACAAAACTTTGGGCCACAGCAGTGGGTGAGGCTGGGTGACCAAGAGAATGGGAGGTGGTGCTGGGAAGCTGCCATGCTGTCAGAGAAGCCAGATAACACACCCAGGAAGATTAGGCTGCCTATCTTGAGAAATGCTCGCCCTGCAAAGTAGGTTCAAGCACATGGCAGAGGAACAACTGAGTTTCCTGTTTTGGGATCTTCTTGTGATGAAGCTGGGAGCGTACAGCACCTCCTCTACTGGTGTGTGTTTGTACTCAACAGTCTGGAATAATCAGGCCCTCACAGCCTGGTCCACACACAGAAGCACAAAGGAAACATGGGTACCAGACTACAGAGCTCAGAATCCTAGGGCTGATGCACACCTCACATCCCAGCTCTGCCCGACCTTGGCTACCCTGGAATCAAAGCAGGAAGGACAGATTATCTGAAGGCCTTTTCAGCCCTGGACTTGTATGATAGATGGCTACATCACAGGGCAAACTTCTGGGAAAGCATGAGGCATCTTCCACAGTGGAAATGCATTATATAATAAGCCAATGTATGCCCAAGCTAAAACTGCTAGTGCTATTTACTAATATATATTATCATAGGGTATTGACACGTATATTTCCTTATATATGTTTATGATTTTCCGTTAATAAAAGAATTGTAGCTACCAGTGGATAATTATGGCAAATAGGCTTTTGTCTATTTATGAATAGGATGTCTGTTTATTAAAGTGTCAAAAGCACAGAATGCCACTTGGCCACTCAAGTAGAGTTTTTGGTCTTACTCTCAGTGTTTCCTTGTTGCTTTGGTAGAAGGTAGACTCTGTTACAGACAACAGGCTGCTTCCCCGTGAGGTCTTACAAAGAAACTGTGTTCTGGTGGGCCCCTTGGTTTCTCAACTATAAACCTTGGAGAAATGGTAGACTAGAATCTACTCATGTCTAAGACATAAAAGTTAGATCCAAATGTCTCTCTTTACCCAGGGCCACAATGCAGAATAGTCAAGTCCACAGGTGGTTCTAAGAGGCAGGCCTTCCCGGCATCAGAGACACCAGGCATGAACAGATGCTGCTCAGGTACCTGCTTGCCAGCTTGCATTCCCTGGGGTATCTAAAAATGTGGAGGGCCACATGGAGCCACGGTGAGATGGTCTGGATAATCTCCATTCAAACATTCTTATTGGCTTTGATGAAAATACCCAAACCTTCAAAATCACAACTGAAAAACAGACTATCTTCAAAGTTCTCCACAATGACTCCCCATTTTTGCTGTCAGAAAAATGGGGTCCTGACCAGTGGGCCCCACTCACCTACCTCTTGGCATGCCACATGCCATGCTGGGAACCTTGTGTCCACAAACTCCCGTGAGTCTCAGGTGCCCTCTGGGAAGCAGATAACATCAATGCTCCATACCCTGGCAAGACTGCCACAGACGTGGAACTTGTGTGGCATGTTTGCCGGGAAGGGGAGCCATGCAAAAGGTGGGGCCATACAGATGGTTCCCATTCCCACTCTTGCCTGGGATTACTGCTCTTATGGATCATAGCTGCAAATGATAGATAGGTTCTTCGTACAGCAGTGAGGGGTACCTGCATATGGAAATGAACCCTTTGGGAATGAACCCAATGTGAACATTTCAAAGATGAAGGGTAAGGAGAAGCCGCATTATCTTACAGAAACAAGCGAGTCCTCAGCTAGGAAGGGGCAGTGGCCACCTGTTGGAGCATCTCCAGCGTCTATTTAAAACAGTGACTATGTATGTATGTAATCTGATGTGTCTTCCCGTCCATAGAGTGAATTCAGGAGGATGGGTACCCTGCCCAGCTTTCTCTCCCTGCATCACCAGCACCTGGTCATGGGGTAAGAAGTATGCAAAGAAATGAATGAATGGGTTGGAACAGGGGAAAGAATGCATCAATCAGAAGGGTCAGCAAGTGTCCAGAGAAATGAGGAAGCTCCATAGGACCCATCCAAGCTATGGCCATGGCGAAGACGCTGTGCCAATAAAGAACCATCAACTGCTGATGCAGACCTCCTCTGGGAGGTAGAACAGGCAGGATGCTCACACCCAGATGTTCTGGGCCTTGCCACAGTGGTTTCCCTGGAAATGGGCTGTCTTCCTGATACAGCCACAGCTGTATCAAGCAAATTAGGTAGGTAAAAGAAAACTTCTCTGGGACATCCTTCAAGCCAGCTCATGGCTACCCCTACGTGGGCCCCAATCCTCCAAGCTGTGAGATCTGCTATTACTTTTTCCTAGAACACCTACTCTGCAAGGTTGTTCTAAGGGTGCAGAAGTAAAAAGATGATTAGTGCAATCTGTAAGTCACATATCTAACTACTCTTATGGAACTCATGTGGAGTCCATGTAAGAACCAGGCCCATTTATCAGGCCACGAGCTTAACCTGTTACAGTAGAGAAGCAAGTCCAAGGCCAGCAGGAGAGCTTGGGGACAGCTTGTGGGAACAATACAGGGTGGGTGAGTGGTGAAACAGCACCAGGGCCACATTGTCCTCAAGGGCTGTGATCTACAGCATCTATTGTCACAATGACACCCAGAAATGTGCCAGATAGCTGCTGCACACTGCCCTCTCCCAACACCAGCAGCACCGTGGCCACAGGTGCTGGAGACGGCATGGTGGGGATGAGTCTAGATACAGGGCAGGGACCAAAGGCTGCAAGGTGGTAGGGAGCAGAAGGTGATCTTGCAAATCCAGTCCCTCAATTATTACTCTCTGCTTGGAGTCAGAGGAGGGCTGGTTAATTCAGAGAGGAGACCATTTTTCTCTCCTGCCCCTAATTATGTGCATTTGTACCTGATGCCACTTTGCTGTGACACATTTGCCCTGCGGTGCCAGCTCCAGTTCTCCCTTCAGTCTCCAAACCAAAGCCAAGACACAGGACATAGTACAGTCACAGGATTTGGTCCTTACCCGACCTACCTTTTTCCAATGGTCAGAGTGACCCAGTGGTTTATGGTGGACCTCATATTTTTCTTGGTTTGTAGTATTGGACAAGGTGATAAAATACACATTTAGAAAGAGTGGCAGATTGTAAGAAAGTTGCACTCATGTTGCACACATACACACACGAGTACACACTTGTTCGTACACACAAACACACACACACACACACACACACACACACACACACACACACAAAGAAAGAAAGAAAGAAAGAAAAAAACAAGGAAGTTTTCTGGCTGAAAGAAAGTAGAACACACCCCCAAATCAGACCCTAAATTTGTAACATCAAATCCAGGCAAATTGAGAACAGAGAAAGGCAAGTCACATTGTGCACATTGGTGTCTGAGCTTTCCACCCAGAGAACTGTAAAGTATGCATGCATATACATACCCGACTTGGGTACTGTCTCGATACGGCAGCACGGAAAATATACTACAGAAGGATCTTCTGCCACTGATAAGGACTATTCTACAAAGTAAAAACAAAAAACAAAAAAACAAACAACTAACTAAATGCAAAGACTCCAAATTAAAAAATAAAACAAACTTAAAATAAGTTCTACAGCAAATTAAGCATTCATGAGATTCACAGCAGTATTTGCATACTCCCGCCTCCTCCTCCAACAGATGGCATTCTGCTCTTCCTGCAAAATGCAAGCCTCAGCGAGGCAGAAGTCTGCTGCCTTTCCTCACCCAAATATTAACACGTGCGAGACCAGACATGCGTGAGAGGTGCTGCCTGGGATGTGAGCTGTGCATCCAAGGCACAGCAGACCGCACTGAGTCTTGGGTGGCCAGCACAGGTGAAATGATCAATGCCACATCAAGACTACTGACTTCTGTCCTGCAGTAAACAATGTGAGGGTAACCAACCATGGCCAGAACCATGAGCTGGAAAGATGTGCAGATGCCATTACCATCGTTAGCTTTTCATATTCTGGCAACGTTAGGTTCTCAGAATAGACAGAGGGAACAATTACATAATCAGTCTTAGCCACCATCCCTGCTATAAAGAAATCTACTGGGAACCATTCTACACCATGTTCTTATGCAATCAAAGCCACTTGAAAAAAACATTAAAAACAAAAACAAAACCCCTCAAAAGTACTTATCCTCCCATCTGAGAATAACTTTTGCCAAAGGGAATTGCTGGTGAAAAAAAATGAAGAAATGAGTGGGAGAAAATAAAAGTCATTCTTTTTGGCATGAGGTCAATGCAGTTCACACATGGAGCTTATTTACTTTTAAAATTTCCTTCAATATCACAATGTCACAAGCAGGGAAAACAGCACTACCGAGTGCATCAGGGTTTGGGGATCTTAACCCTGTTTTGAAACTATGACGTTAAATTACCCACATCCCAGATGAAGTATGGTCTCTGGTGTGGCAAGCCAGACCACACTGCTGGCCCTGCCTCTCCAGTGTCCGTGGCACAGTATTTTCCCATGTGCCCTATCATGTCTGCATGCTAACATACTTGCAGTTCCACCTATTTAAAAAGTCAGTTTTATCCTGTGTCTTTACATGTTATTTCTTCAGCCTGTGATGTCCTGCTTAGGTACACTTGGTAAACTCTCAGAGTCTTCAAAACCTAACTGGGAAGTCACTCCTCCAGGTGAATGGAGTGTGCTGGTGGGGAACAGGCTCTTAGTCACTTGTCTCCTCTTCTAGAGGGCAAGACTAAGGGTTCAACACGGAGCTGTTCCTCTACTGGGCTGTTGCCAATGTGTCTGAGATGCAGTCTGGATGCACAGAGGCACTCAAGCCTCCATCAAGAAGACCCAGGGCTTTAACAATCTATTGGCCCCACAGTGGTTCCTATTTGCAGAGACAAAGAGGACCAAGGTGATGCTTCCAGCAAGCTTCTGATGCCAGCCTTGTCACCCCCCTTTCTCTCTCTTAGCCTTGATTTCCCCATATAAAAAATGGTGCTGAGTTAGACAAGGAAGCACATACCCACTTTCTCAGTACTTGGGAGGCAGAGGCATGAGGATTAGGCATTCAAGTCCAGCCTTAGCTATAAAACAAAGTTGAGAGTTGAGACCAATCTGGGCTACACAGGATCCTGTCTGAAGAAACAAAAAAAAAAAATGAGTGAGTGAATTAATGAATGAATGAAGAAATGAATGAAACGAGGTAAAGCTGGAAGAGAACACGGGTTCATAGTAGAAAAATCCTTGGGATGTTACCCAGCAGACACGATGTACGTTAAATAGGAATCATTTACAATGTAGACTGGCTTTTTGGGTGGGGTTGTCTTAGCAACAGAGTACTTGCACTTAGAACCTTTCTAGACCTCGGTGCTGCTAAGAGGAAGAAAGGCAATGCTGGGGATAGCTGAAAGAGCAAACACAGGGCCCAAATGATGTAACACACACAGAGATCACTAGCTATCAGACACAGATCCAACCAGGGCAAGGGCCAAAACTGTCACATCCTGAGTCAAATATATCACACCTGCCTGGACCATTACACATGAATCCCAGAGACAACATGGTGTGTCTGTGTAAGCTTACACTGATACAATAATGGCTGAAACAATCGACTCTGTGCCAGGTCACAAATGCTGTAGCCAGTAAGGCACAAGCTGCTGGTACAGGACTTTTGGAATGAGTGCAGCACCTGAGCAGGTGGGACAGCCATAGATGTGAACCCGAGCTCTTCCTTGCTGGGAATTTACCTCTCTCACTGACTAGAAAGATCTGCCTTCAGGCACTTAGCTGGGCACCCATGGGTTTCCTGGGTACCAACTGAAGGGACCAGCTTCCCTTTCGGCAGCCATAACAGCCGAATACGTGCTTGCCATAAACCTGCCTTGGTCACTTAGAGGTCAGATGCCTGTCTCGTGACAAGGAACCCATCAGAAGTTAGCTGGTGGCGCTATGCTTTACGACCCTGGGTGTGCTTTACGGACAAGCGCACAGCAATGACGTAGAGAGCATAGCAACCACCCTGGGAGGGCCTATGGGCCATAACAACCAGTTGACCAATCAACACAGGGCAAGCCCTCCAAGCCTGGAGGCACACCAATCGTGAGCCTGTGCGTACCCCTAGACACTCCCCTTACGCTGCCCTATAAGATCTTTCGGGAGCCCCTAGGAGCCGTCTTTTCTAGCTATCCGCCATGGTGGGTGGGTGAAAGACCTGAGCTAACATGGGGTTAGCTCTCGTTAAATTACAATAAAGCCTCGTGCAGTTTGCAGCAAGCTCTCGAATCTGCCTGGTGATTGGGGTGACCGCAAACGTGGCCTGGGACCCCGGATACTTGAGTTTTCGAGGGTCTTACACAATAAGCCTGCTGTTACCTAGGTGTTCCATAGTAGCTTTCTAGTCCTGCCTGTGGGTCACCTTGAGAGTGCTGGATCACACTACCACCACCAGCAGCAGCTGCTAGGGCCACAGAGGCTCCATATTCCACTCTGCTCAGCCTGGACCCTTTCCAGATGAAGGATGGAGGTTCTCCCTATCCTCACAGCCCCTGTCACCTCATTGTCACTCTTGCCATACCCCCAGTCACTCAACATCAGTGTCTCTGAAACATAGAGGAAAGAGGGTATTGACCAAACTCAATTGCTTTATTATGGCTGCATTTCCCTTATTACCCAGTACTAGTGTGTCTCTCTTTCCCACACACCAAATTTGTTTGGACATCTTTAATAGAACAAGAAAGTGAGAGACTGTCAACGCCAAGTGCAATCCAAGTCTTCTCTCTAACATTTCACCCACAAAGGCGCCCATCAGTAAATGGGCTATATTGTTCTATGGTACACTCTGGGTGGTCTTCACTATTAGGTCTAGGAGATGTTGACACCATGGACATCATTCAGAAACTTGTGTTGTTGTATTATATGAGCCAAGTTTAGCAACCAGGAACATGAACTGTTTCCCAACAATCCCACTAGGGCAGTTTTCTCCCTACAATATTGCCAACATTGCCACTGGAGCTCCTGGGAACATGTCTTCCATATTTCCCAGAGTAGATCTGGCCTCCGGCAGAGACAACAGGCCTTAGCCAGAACAGGCAGGCAGCAACAAGTACAGAATGAGACTTCTTACACAAGCAACTGTGAGGCTTGTCCTGTAGAGAAGCAGAGGCACATGGAGATTTGCTGCTTGGCTCTGCTCTAAGGAGCCATCCATCACAATGGAGTGCCTTAGAAGAAAATCTAATTTGTGTGCCTCCTTCGAGGGTGTTTGCTCTTTCTGAGGGAATTAAATTGGACACTGGTGGTCATGAGTGGCATAAGACAACCACATACCCTTTCCAATGAGTTTGTGAGTGACCACGTCTGTGTCCCTGCCTTCAACCACAGATGCTACCTTCTTTTCACATGGCACACAAAAAGCTCACACAATCACCCCCATCTGTGACATCTAACACTATATTGAAGTCAAGATGTTCAGAAAGCTTTCCATAAAAGATTATGACTTCAACAGTGGAATTAACCCCAGGGAGATGGGTTTGTGAGGAACCAAAGGTCACATTTCCATACAAATGTCTCCAGAGAACAAACAAAACAACTAAGGAAATGCTGCCGGGGCTGTGGGCCAGGCTGTCTCTGGATACACAATGTTTTCTAAAGCCTTCAGGAGGTTCAGAGCATGCCCTGCAGCTCTGAACAGGCCTGAGTTTCTCATCCACAGAGGATTGTGTCCATGCTCTTGGGAAAGTGTAGCCACTCAAAGGGGATCTTTCAGCTTCTAAGCACAGATTCTCCGTGGCCATCTTTTTCACAGAATTTGCTTTCACGCCCTCAGTTCAGTGTTGGTGACCTTGTGTAACACCACCCGGGATCTTATGTGTTGTTTGATGCCAAAAGCTATCTTCTTGTTCCATTTCCAACCCTTGAGGAGTCTTCTGGGCTTGAGAAATCTCAACCTTATTCCATAATAGCAGAGATATTCCATAAGGATACTAAAAATGACCAAGCAGTTTAATGGAGGAAAAGAAACAAATATCACACTTGTAACATTGGAGGCAAGGACAGTGGTGTCTAAGCACAGTCCAGGGTCCATATCAAGTGCTGGACATGTGCAGAAACATGTTTTCCAAACTCGTTCTTTCCATGCCTGGGAAGCAAGAGAAAATACTGACAATGGTGTGACCTCTGGGGCTACAGCCTTGTGTGGAAGTAGGGATTTCAGATACAACTGGGTTAGTGTGAAAGGATACGTTGAAGTGGGTCTCACATCCAGGAAGTGGTGTCTTTACAAGGCAAGAGTGATCTGTAGACACCTGGACATATACAGACGAAGAGATCACGTGGTTATGAGACAGAGATGGGGTGATGTTGCAAGGGCCGAGGACACCTAGGACTGCTGCCACCTACTGATGGTGGAACCTTCGGAGGACACAGTCCTGCAAGCCAAGCCTGCAGAAATGACAGAAACCGTCCATGTTGGGTGCTTTGTAAGGCAGCCCAGGAAACGAATACAGCTGGCATTTGGTTGTGGTTTTTTCTAGCTGGATCTATGCCCCCATACCCCCTAGACCCTCTGTGCATGAACACTGTGCTTGCTGTGCCCAGAGGAGGTAAAGTGTCCAAAGGACAGCTCTCTATCTGGAAAACTCAGTCTCTTCCCAGCTCCACTAGACTGCCTTTCCCACAGCCACCCTGTCCTCCTCTCACAAAGCTCAATTAAAAGCTCTGAGAAGGACTTGGCCCCTTTTTCTTGTGCCTGAAGCTGGCAATTACATAATGAGTGTTGAATGAAAGCTACCACCACCACAAGAAAATGTTCTTGTGTGCCCTATTTACACACTCGCTAGCCACTGGGAGATGAGTTCCCTCCTTCGCTTCACATACCCCCCTCCCTACTGGATGGGCCACTGAGGACAAGGGCAAAGCAGACATCTGTGGGGACCTTCTCACAAAGCGATCTGTTCCCTTCCATCCGGAAACGGGATAGAGACTGCTTCTGTGTGCGAAGCTGGCAGGAAGGAGGAGCCCTGAGAAAGGGGGCCGGAACTCTGCCTGTGGTGTGCACAGCTAGCCTGGTGTAAGCGCTCCACACCTGGGTCAGGCTCTAGAGGGGTGTGGGATTCTAGCCGGTGAGATAATGAATCTGGTTGAAAAAATGGGGACTCAGGCAGTGATGGTGAGCCACAGGGACATCAGGAGCACAGGGCTTGGAAGACAGCTGGTCCGGGTTGAGTGGGATGACTCACTGATCTGTGCTAAGTATCCCAGCTGCTAGTGTAGTCCTCTATTTCTGCTGGACCCTCTCCACAGCCACGCCCTTCACTCCTAATTAATCCTACCATCCCAGGCCCTTATTGCTGCTAGGGAGGTGAAGCTTATCTTGCCATCTTGGGAGAGGCAAGAGACTTTTGAGAAACAGGTGATAGGATTCTCTATGCCCCTCCCCCTCATTCAACAGATTCTTTCCAAGCACGCTTTTGATGTCAACATTGCATGAAGGGCTGGGGATCTGATGAAAGATGCCGACGAAAGCCGTACCTCCATGAAGTTTACTGTTGGGTGGAGACACAGCGACACAGAGGCAGGCATTCTGTGGTGAGCAAGTACAGGGTTCTGTTGAGCACAGGGAAGACATCCAGACTAGACTGAAGGTAGGCTGCCTGAGGGAGTGACAATCAGCCCACAGTGAAAAGGTCTGCTCGTGGAGGGAGTGGACGGATGATGAACGAGACAAAGAGCTAAAAGAAAGCTTAGGGACAAGCAGCGTGGAGTGCGGCGCTGCTCTCTAGACCCCATGATCTGACTCACCAGCATTCCACTTGCAGCCTGCACACTTGGACAAAGGCAGTTCTCCACCACCCACACCGAGCTGGCCACACTAACAGTTATATACTACAAAAATAAACTGGGTACGATGGCACATGCCTGTAATCCCAGCACTTTAGAGGCCAGGGCAGGAGAATTATTATGAGTTCAAAGCCAGCCTAGAATACATAGTGAGCTTATGAGTAGTTTAAAAAAAATCAGGATTTCTCTCTCAGTCCTGGGGCCAGAGGTCCAAGATCAAGGTATAGAGAGGGCCATGCGGCCTCTGAAGATGAGAAGACAGAAGCTGTCTCCCAGGCTTGCTCCAAACGCAGGGCTTCCTAAGGCAGAAGGTCCTCCCTGAACAGTGTGTTTCTTAAGGTCATCACATAACATCACACTAACCCATCATGACCTCAGCTTACTCAATTACACATGCAATGACTCCATTTCCAAATTAGCCTACATCCTGAGGTATGGGATTAGGGTGTTAACACATGAATTAGGGAACCCACAAGCCCAGAACAGAGAAGTTTGCTGAAAACAATGCCAGAGGTTTGACCGTCTCCTAGGGAGACTAGTTAGCTCCTCCTGGACAGCACTTGGAGTCACACAGAGTTTTGCGCTGACCTGAAGCCGCTGGCTAGAAGTAATTACAGTTTTTTCTCCGTGCCATGTCACCACCGTCAGTCAGTACCAAAGCCCAGCCTCCCCCAGCTCCAGGCCACCTGGAAATGAAGGAAAGGATGGACACTCACTCACTATCAGCAAGAATGGTGGTGTGCACTGTAACTTGGCACTTGGGAGGCAGAGGCAGGAAGATTCTGAGGAATCCTGCAGGGGGATCTAGGTCCAGACCAGCCTGCGCTGCACAGATTGTCTCAACAATAAAATCACAAACCTGATCCACCCAAGGAAGATTTTGTTCAAAAGGAAATGGTTCCCAACCTTAGCCTGTCTATCTTCCAGGACTCTTCTTGTTTCTTATAAATTTCTAGCTGAAAACAGCAACAAGGACCTGCAGGCCATGACCTTTTCAGTAGCAAAGACAGACAGACAGACATGCGCGCGCACACGCGCGCACACACACACACACTCGCACTCACACACTCACTCAGACTCGCATACTCACACACCATAGGGAAGGCCAATGTCATGGCTGTGCTTTCTATAGACAGGTTTTGTTTTGGGACAGGGTCCTGCTACATTACCCAAGCTGTCCTCAAATGACCCTTATACGTCTCCTTGGCAAGTCACTGGGATTACAGGCATGCACCTCTGTGCCAGCCTTCTGTACTTGTTTAAGGACTTTTAAAGACTGGCTGGGCTGGACCTTATGATCTGCCTGCCTCAGTCACTCGGGTGATGGGGTTACAGGTGTCCTTATCACACTCAAGAGGACCTATATGCTTTCTTGAAACACTTTTTGTAAGCCTAGTGCATGTGGTGCTGATCCCGAGTTCCGGCTGGGCCCAGCTGTTCCTCCCTCCTGCCATTCTCTAGCACTAGAGTTGGTCACAGAGAACAGCAGGCAGGGGCTCCTCTAGGCTGGTGTCCACTTACTGTCCTCCTGGACTGTGCTTTTGCTGATGGTGACTGGTAAACACCGACAGGGATGAAGGTGCCACCCACAGGCTTCCCCACATGGCAGTGACCGTGAGACCTATTCGTGAAGACGAAACTCTGGGAATAGCAGAGTGGAAGATACGCACGCACCATCTACACAGCAGATGGATTTGCTTCATCAAGAGGGGCAGCGCCCATCTTCTTTTGAGACTGTCAGGTTGCGTGTAGGTTTTGAAATGTGCCATTTCCTCTGACTCATTTCCCCAGACTGTGTTAGTCTGAGGGGTTAGGATGGAGAGATCACAAGCCAGGTCTTCATGTCCATCTGACTCATGCTGCCCGCTCCCCTCCAAAAAGGAAAAATCTACAATGTCATTTCAGCTCTGGTCTTCTGTCAGTTTATTTACAAAGCCGATAAAAAGGTGCTGAAGTCTTTTCTTTTGCCTAGTGTGAAATTTAGAGAGAAAACAATTGCTTCATTCTTTATATTCTCCTATCTTGAGTCCTTTTAAATCATTTTTGAAAGTTCCTTTCACAGGACAGCAGGGAGCATTTCTTGATCAGTCACAAAGAAGTGATTCTCAAAGCAGCCCCAGGAGGTCACACTTGCAGGGCATGTGGCAACCACGCTAGGTAGAAGGGGGCATCCAAAACCACCCAGCTCAGGGCTCCAGACTGGTGTCTCTGGGTCTCAGGGGCTGCAAGGAGCAGGAGGCAAGGTCTCCTCCTTCCCAATAGGACTGTGCAGGTGAGAAGTGTCATGACAGCCATCGTCTGCCTTCAGCATTCATGCTCACTCTGATGGCCCAGTTCACTTGCCCAGAAATGACCTCTCAAGGAGGCACCACACCAGGTAGCCTTGCTCTTGTAAGGCTCTGTGAGCGCCTATCATTGTCCCA
Organism: Cricetulus griseus; assembly: GCF_003668045.3. Lineage (NCBI taxonomy): Eukaryota > Metazoa > Chordata > Mammalia > Rodentia > Cricetidae > Cricetulus > Cricetulus griseus. The sequence goes on from NC_048595.1 coordinate 224,445,938, forward strand.
GTGCATCTATGCCTGAGGACTGAGACTTTTGTTTAACCTTCTTCTATCGGGCACAGTAGGGCACTCAGTGAAGCCTAGAACTACAGCAGCTCCTCTTGGCAATGACTCTGGCCTGGAGTGGTCAGGTGATTGACAGCTCCTCTTGGCAATGACTCTGGCCTGGAGTGGTCAGGTATTACAGCATGGGGCAGCTCGCCACTGCCCTTTCTCCACAAAGGGTTGTCTCTTCAAAAAGGCTGGCGCACACGTTTGTAGATGGCGTTTTACAATTCTGAGTTGTTTTTAAACTTCACATTGAATGCATTCACTTTAAGGAGGCGATACACACCCACTCTTTAGTTGTCTACAAAAGTCGCCCTAAGTGACCCGTGATGTTTGTCCTTGGCTTCTAGTTGGCTTGCGTGACGGCACTCAAGGATGAGCCGATCATATCCTCCTGCCTCACTCAGCTCGTCAAGTTTCCCGCATTGACGGCTGTCTACGGGAACAAGCCCCTAGTTTCACAGGGCTCAGCTCCTCTTCCCATTTCCTTCCTCACTGTGTCCCACCTCAGGGGCTTTCCTGCTGCCTCTCAAATACACGCAAACGATCCATTCACACTAAATGCTCCTCTTACTAGACAGTCATCGGGCCGGCCTGCTTCCCCTCTCACACCTCCGCCGCGAGGCTTCCCGCGGGCCCTCAGCGTACCCTCATCTTCTCTTGCTCACCACCCCACTGCTTCAGCCTCTCCCCCTCTGTCTTCGGGTATGTACTACATCATTTATCATCTGTCTCTCTCCAGCTAATCTCAGACTGTAGGTGCAGGGCGGTGTTTTGTTCAAGAAGGCATCCCGTAAGACCCACACCCAGCAGGCACCAGCGGGATACGTTGAATGGCCTGTACACATGTGCCACTGCATTCCATGTAGTCAATAAACTGCCAGCTAGAAAAAGGGAGGTGAAATGCCAATGCAGTCACCTGACTGCAAAACGTATTCCCTATAGTGAAGGGAGTGGTGGGGGGTGAAAAGCTCCACACTGTAAGACAGCATGTTATGGTAGGTGTGGCAAAGATCTCCACTGAATCCTCAGCCTTTCTTAAATGTGTGTGTTTGTGTGTACATGCGTATCAACATGGAGTTCATATGCCAACAACAGAGGATGTCAGAACTCATCAGCACTCTTGGCTTTATTCCCTTGAGGCAGGGTATCTCAGTGAACCACAAGGCTACTGTTTTTTGTGGCTGGCCATCACTGAGACCTCCAGATGCCCCCACCTCTGCCCCCAGTGCTGGGAGTAAAGCTAAGAGCAACAATACACGAGTTTCACATGGGGCCTGGGGATTCTGACTCTTGTTTCTCATGCTTATTATACAAGCACTGTTTCTTATATCCTTAAAAATGATTAGCCAATGGCCAAGGATTGAGGGGGGGAAATGGCTTGAGTAAACATAAAGAGTGGCATAAGAAAACAGCATCCAGAATGGACTAAGGTCTATGAGAAAGAAAACAAAGTCAGACTCCCACAAGTGCATCTGGTGTCCAGGCACATGGGGCTTATTCCAGGAAGCTGACTACCATGGGCCTTCCTGTTATAAGCTAGCATCCTAAGTAAGACATGACACTCATGTCAGTCACAATATGACTGTTGGGACTAACTCTAATTGTGTACAAAAGCCATACATGTATCAGGGATAGCTTTCCACCAGGGCAGGCTAACGTAGCCTGTACTATGCTTGTCAGTATTCTGTCCATCTTCAGGCCAAGAGCTTCTTCCTTGACTTCTCTTCTACACTGTAACTGAGGGTCTGACTAAATCTCATCTGTTCTTGCTATGTTTGATCTCCCTGAGCTGGTCCCAGCACTTCCAGGTGATGAAGCAACTGTATCTCGGTTCCCACCTGTACCAGACATTCTCCACGCCAGTCCTCTGCAGGCTGAGCATGAGAATTACAGCCTACTCTGCCATCTTTGATCCATACAGCAGAGTCCATGCTCACCACATGCTGTTCTACTCTAGTCCTCTTTGGCTGAGGTGGACCGGCTGGCAAACTTCAGCCAGTGCACATTGTCAGGTTCTAAGCCCCTGCCCCCAGCCCGCCTCTCCATTCTACCCACTGGGATCTGCTGTAATGAAGACCAGCCTAACGTTTTGCTGAAATCAAGAAATGTAGTGTCTACAGCACTCTCCTAATTTACTAACCTAGTTATTCCATCAATGAGGAAATGAGGCTAATTTAACAAGACTTCTCTCCTCAGTGAACTCATGTGGATGGCTAGCAACCTCCATATGCACTACTAAAACACACACACACACACACACACACACACCATCTGTTCCTCATCTCTGCCAGCAAACAGCCGGAGGCCTGTTGGGCTGATAATTAAAATTTACCCTCTGCTACCACAGACTTCTTTTGACTTTAAGGCAGCATTTGCCTGGCATTAGGCTTAGAACTTAAAAAATATCTCCACAGTGTACTGAAGATCATTTCATATTGTTAATTCTTTCCATCCACAGTGTCTAGTCCTGAAGCTGCAACGCCACTTACAAGGCCTCTTCACTCAGTTTGCCCAATGTGTGTGAGCATCTACTTGTAGGTGGCACACCCTTTTATGTCTGCTTTCCAGTTCTGCCTGAAGAGGCTGACCTTTGCTGACCTTTAACCCCAACAAGTACACTACCCCTTCCCTTCCTCTGAAAATGGTTTTACAAGCTCTGTCCCTATTGCCATCTTAGCAAAATATACATAAAATGTAAAACACGCTATTAGATGGCTTGTCAGTGCAACTTGGGGTGACTGAGTCTAGTCACAATGTGTGCACACAGGGCCATTTTTACAGCTTTTCCATCACCCCAAACTCTGTTCCCTGCCCCTGTAACACGTTAACCTCATCTATTTTCTGTCTCTCTGGATTCACTACCCGTTTCATATAAATATGGTTCTACAACATCTAACCTTTGTGCCTATTTTAATCCACTCATGCCACAGCTTTTCTTAAGGTTCCTATTAGCTGCCCTGGGTGCCAGTGTGTCCCCTCCACAGCTGGACAGTGCCCCCTCTGTATGATTTCTGCTCTTTTCTCCAGGTCTTGGTTACCATGAAGAAAGCTGTCTGGTGCACAAACGCCTGTTTGGATCCTTCTTCTCAATTCCTGTAATACACCTACCTGCTGTCTATTACAGCTACTTGATGCTCTTCTGTTTGAGCAACTTGTGATTTGTTCCCCAGGACAACCAGATCACTTCACAGTCCCACCTACAATGTAGAGAGTTCCAGTTTCCCCCCTTTGCTTTTTCCTGCTCTTCTTCCTCTTGGCATGTGTGATGGGTGTGTGCACACAGAGAAGCCAGACGTTGTCTTTCTCAGTCACTCTACACCTGATTGTTTGAGACAGGGTCTCTCACTGAACCTGGAGCTCAGGGAAATGAACAAGGCTGGCTGCAACTTCCCTCCAGCTCTGCCATGACCTGCTGTGGCGCAGTGGATGGACTGCCAGTTCCCACATGCTCATGAAGAGGTATGCGGTCACACACAGCTCCCGCATGCTCATGAAGAGGTATGCGGTCACACACAGCTCCCGCATGCTCATGAAGAGGTATGCGGTCACACACAGCTCCCGCATGCTCATGAAGAGGTATGCGGTCACACACAGCTCCCGCATGCTCATGAAGAGGTATGCGGTCACACACAGCTCCCGCATGCTCATGAAGAGGTATGCGGTCACACACAGCTCCCGCATGCTCATGAAGAGGTATGCGGTCACACACAGCTCCCGCATGCTCATGAAGAGGTATGCGGTCACACACAGCTCCCGCATGCTCATGAAGAGGTATGCGGTCACACACAGCTCCCGCATGCTCATGAAGAGGTATGCGGTCACACACAGCTCCCGCATGCTCATGAAGAGGTATGCGGTCACACACAGCTCCCGCATGCTCATGAAGAGGTATGCGGTCACACACAGCTCCCGCATGCTCATGAAGAGGTATGCGGTCACACACAGCTCCCGCATGCTCATGAAGAGGTATGCGGTCACACACAGCTCCCGCATGCTCATGAAGAGGTATGCGGTCACACACAGCTCCCGCATGCTCATGAAGAGGTATGCGGTCACACACAGCTCCCGCATGCTCATGAAGAGGTATGCGGTCACACACAGCTCCCGCATGCTCATGAAGAGGTATGCGGTCACACACAGCTCCCGCATGCTCTTGAAGAAGAGGTATTCGGTCACACACCTGGGCTGCAGTTCCGCCTCCCTCTTTTCTGTATTTGCTCTGTTAACTAGGACTAACCAGTGCATTCATTTCCTAGCAAGATCGGTAGGTAACTTAGTGGCTTAAAGCAACAAAGTTATTATTGACTCTTCTAATTCTAGAGTCAGTCTCTAACATGGGTCTGCAGGGCTGGTCCCCTCTGGAGGTGTGGGCAGAACTGGTTTGATGGTCCTTTTTGTGGCCACTTGCACGCCTTGTCTTTTAGCCTTATTTCCACCTTCAAAGCCAATCAAGGCAAAACAAACATCCCATCCCATCATCAGATTCCCTCTTCTGCCGTGAAGGGCTTTGATTATAAAGGCCATTACCTCCAATTTGAAGGTGAGCTCATTAGCAAGCTCAAAGCCTCCTTGTGATATAGCTGTCCATACTCAACAGGTGTGGGGCAAGGAGGTAGACACCTTAGTGGTGAGACACTAGTGTGACATAGTGTCTATGCTCACAGGTGTGGGAAGGGAGCACACCTCAGTGGTGAGAGATATTACTCTGTTTACCACAAATAAGAGAGTGGTGCCATCCTTATAAGAAATCATTCCAAGGATTACTTTTTTGGTGTTTTTTTTTTTTTTTTTTTTTTTTTGAGTATTGGAGACGGAACCTGGAGCCTCATACATGTTAGGCAAGCACTCCAGTATGGAGCTACAGCGCCGGCCCTTGGATTTTGTGATAGGGATTCCCTTCATAGCTCGAGCTGTCCTCAAACTTGTGACTGTCTTGCCCTCCCTCCCAAATCCTGACCTCACAGGCATCACCACACTTGGACAGCCTATCGAAGTTCTTGATTTTTGAGACAAGGTCTCAAAGGTCTATGTTGCCTAGGCTGGCCTAGAACTCGAAGAGATCCACCTGTTTCTGCCTCCTGGGTACAGGAAGTAAAGATGTGTGCTACCATGCCAGGCTATCTGTTGAGTTTGAGTTGAAAAACAAACACATTCTGTGCCTCAAGCTTGACACCTGAGAGAACTGAGCCACCTCATGCCCCTGAGCATTAATCACTATCAATTTCTGACAGTTGCTACTTTATCAACTCCTTGGCAAGGTAATCCTTGCCCCAAGGGTCCACTTCTTAGTTGGGAACCACTTTCTTTTCCTACTATAAACCCACAATGATCCCTCCCCCTAGGGCTGGAGCATAAGCCTGGAGCATAAGCATAAACTCCTGTGTGAGCCCTAAAGCAGCAGGTCCCCTAGTTCCCCTGGCTGCCGGTCAGGTGAGGGGCCATGGCTTGCTCCCTCTGGTGCAGGAGGATGCTCAGCTGTTTTCCTCTGCAATTCTTCCTCACACAATTGAAATGTGAATCCACTTGAATGGCAACCAAGTGCTTCTATTCAAGTTGCTTCCAACCACCGCATAGGCCAGCTACGTTTGTCTGTGTCACAGAGGGATGCTGTTCCCAATCTGTCAGCAGACACTTTTACACTACCAACTATGAGGCCAGCTCACGTTTTATATTTGCCTGTGTGTGTGTGCGTGTGTGTGTGTGTGTGTGTGTGTGTGTGTGTGTGTGTGTGTGTGTGGTTGCTTTGCTTTCAATGCTATAATACTATCTCTGTTATATATAGTTCTCAGTTTTTGGTTACCTTTCTCTCATTTCTATCTCAAAGTTATGTTTCAAACTCGTTTCTAGCCCAGAGTCTTGTGCCAATGTTCCCTGCTTGTTTTGTGAGATGTCAAATATCTTCAATAACAGCCTCTATCATACTGCCAGACCTCTAAGGGGCAAGGGAGGCCCCCACACCAGCATCTTCAGGGTAGATGAGCCAAGAGTCCCAGGTTTGCACTTAGACTGGAAACTAGACTGTGGGCTTATGGGAAATCACCAGAAGGTGTTGGGATTGTGCACGGCAGTCAGCAGGGATCAACACTGCTCAGGTGAGAGACTGCTGGGGGCCTAAGCCAAACATTCATTTACACACCACGCCTACTCCTGAGGCAGGGGTACAAGATCCCCCCCCAAAAGCAAGCACATGACTAGAGGTCCTTCTACCCAGTAGGGCTGGGCCGGCAGCTCACCTGAGTGTCTGGGCACTTCCACAGGAGACTGCTGCACTTGTTGTCTGCAGCCAGGCCAAGCTGCCACTCTTGCTTTCTGAAGAGCCAGCCCACATCCTCCCAGCCTCAATCCCCAACCACTGTTCCCTTCTCTTACCTCAGAAATCCCATTTTCTTCCTGGCTTCCTTTCTAGTTTGGTTCCACACAAGGACAATATACGCTAACTAATAAATCCCAGGGTGGAATGTGAACCTCAGTGGACTTCTCTGTTCTCACCTGAGCAGGTAGAGCACCCCCTACAGCCCGTGGTCCTTGCAGCTCTGATTTCCACCTTTACCACCTGTCCCAGATCTTCAGGGAGGCTGTATCCTTGACACTGGCTCACAGCTCACTATCAGAACTACTAATCCTACAGCCTCTCTGGACTGTAACTTACAGAGGTCCTAGGTGGGGCCGGGGAGGGGGCAGCTCCACACTATAACTTGAAATCCCATTCTATTGCTTGTGGGGGACCGAATAATTCTGTTATGGAATATTTTGGGGCCCAGTCTCTAGCGCCAGTAAACATGGAGTACTGGAAAGCTCTGGCCTCACCATTCTATTGTTAATGACAGTAGGGCTACTATTGTTTACCATGGCCTCAGGGTAATATGCCTCTTATTTGCATCTCTGTGGACCTAAGCATCTGAATAGGCCCTCACCTGGACAGGGAGGGCAGAGGTGTGTGAGTAACTTGTGAGGACGGGAGGTTAAGAGTTAGGGGCAAGCGACCAGAGGGCGAGGAGAGAGGAGAACAAAGAGAGATGGTTCCCTGCAGGACGGTTAAGAAACACCAGAAAAGATGGCTAATAAAGAAATGACTCTAGTTCTACAAAATGGAACTGAGAGCTCTCTGAAGATGACAAGATGCCTGTGTTTGGTCCTTATCGTCGCTGGATTGCTAGGAGCTTCCAGGTCCACACACCCCCACTCAGGTAGAACCTCATGGCTGTCGTGGGTTAAAGCTGAGACATGCCGGGTCACGACAATTGCTCTTTCTCCATTAGCTATATCCTCTTACTGTGTAACCATGTCTGGGAACCCTCTGATGGTGTGCCTGGATGGTCAGGATTGAAAGTGGAATCCTTTTAACTGGGGTCATCTCTTTGGCTTCATCATTGATTTTATTTGGGAATTACAGCCTTTCTGTGTCTATGTTATAAAGACAGAAACCCAAAGATTTAAATAAAGACTAAAAATGACACTAGAAAGAGCCTCAAAAGCAAACAAAATGGTGACTGAATGAATGTGGTACAATAATTTGAAGACATTGAGCATCAGAGTGAAAACAAAAATTCTAAACATTGCAAAATGTGAACACCGGCCGGAAAACCAAATGAGACAATCCACACTAAAGTCTGCGAAGGGATATATGAAGACCCCAACTGTGCTGTTCTGAAACCATCACAGTTGTTATAAAATTATGTTCCTTGCTTGTAAAAGGCTCAAAAAATAGGTATAAGCCTCAACATGGTAGGCCTTTAAAAATTTATTCCTTAGTGTTACTCTACAAGATGTAAACTGTATTCCCTACCCTGTATTCCCTACCCTCAGAATAACAGGGATGCTGGCCTTAATGGACATCTCTGAGAGACAGCTCAGCAATTTCAAAGTTTTGTAAGAATTTGAGAGTGTTAGGGAGCCCACATGATCGTCTAGAAATTCTATCAGATAAGGTGGGCTTGGCACCAGGCCACCTGCTCAAGACAGTATGTCAGCTAAGAGGAGCCATCCCTAAGGACACCAGAGGTCTTGGATGGATGGGTGAAGCATGCTGGCAGAATTCCAATCTATCCTCCCGAGAATTTTTATATTAAGTTTGTATACTTTTCAACCATAATTTTTGTTTAATGAAGGGCTGGAGAAAGATGTCAGCAGGCCCAGAAACCAAGGAAAGATCTGCCAGCCAAAGTTCAGATTCTGCCCTCCTAAAGAGTCACCTATGCCACAGTCAAGGCCGAGTTCAGGGGCAGATCTGGCAGACTTTATTGAACAGCCCAGGCAGTACTGGTGAACAACAAAAACAAAACAGACAAAGCAGAAAAACAAAAAGAAAGCAACTGTTTCTCTGTTCAAAGTTTTCTATAAAAACATACTCATGGCCTATGAGAATGCCAGCTAGTTGCTGGTCCAAGTCTTCCATCAGGCAGGCCTTTAGAAGTCGGATTCTCCAGGTGGATATGTCTGGGGATGTGGCATCTGCTATGAATGCATAGGTCTAGCCCTGCTCAGCTCTGGTCACTAAAACAGTCCCCTCCTTTCCCCTGGCTGCGGTCACAGTCCCCTCCTTTCCCCTGGCAGCTTTATGCTGGTGTGGTACCTGCCATTCCTGGTATCATGCTGTCGCATGTTCTTGATAAAATGAATCTTCTTAAAATTCTTTGGTCTGGGAGAACCTGAGAGTGTTCGACATCTGGAAAAAAAAAAAAAAAAGGTATTTAAAAACACCATTGGTTGCCCACTGGACAAGTGAGGCATATTCACACAAAGACAGGAAGGAAAGACCAGACAAATGGCTGAGTCACCCCAATCAGGCCGGAGTGGGGGAGGGGAGGGTAATGAAGACAATACAGCCAGTGGGGAGCAAGGAAACTTAAAAAAACCCAATGACAGACAATTTCCTTGATAATACTGATAACATTTTATCTGAGTCTGTGAAAAGCTGGCTAAAGAAAACTATCATCCTCAGTTACAATAATGTAACCTAAATGGATTCCAAGGACATTAATTTTTTTGTCATCCTAAAAGAAAGACTCTAAATCAATACAGGTAAAGGGAACAGAACACTGAAAATTTCAAAGATTTGGGGCTGGAGGGATAACATGCAAAGTTCATTTTAAAAGCAGCCCTGAGTCATTTTTCCTCTGGAGTGGTATTGGCCTGAACACTTTGGACACTTGCCCCGACTCCTGACTCCACCTGGGAACTCACATCTTAAATCCAAATGAGAATTAAGACCTAGGTAGTCGCTGTTTGCTTCAGAATAAATTTTAATAAATACTTATCTATTGAACCAAAGTGACCTGGAATTAAAAAGCAGAGTGCCCCTGAGAATGGGCAGCATTGCTTGTGTCTCTGACAGACCACAGCTGAGGAAGCTTACTTGTGGTCAGTAATTGTTGAAGTAACATGCTAAATTCTAACTTACACAGACACCATTACCAAAGCTGAAAATCTCACCATGACTGACGAGGCTACTTCTATTAAAAACCTTCCTGACTATGAGATCAAGAACTGGCTCCTCCTATAGGATGTGGGTTCCCATAACCTCACACTTCCAAAAACAGGTTCTGGAAAAGCCAGGTCCCCAAAGCCCACACTGAACTCTGGGTGGCTACATCATCTGAATACAGTCCGCTCTGTCTCCAGGGAGGAGATGTCTCCACGGGATGTAAAATTAATAGCAGAAGGGGGTATGGGGCACATGTGGGAACTGAATTGGGGAACAACAAGGGTTCCAGACCTACAGGACAACCCCAGTCTTTAGTCTCCCCCAGGGAAAATCCTCATCTACCCTAACCAACCCTTCCAGCAGAGGTTAGCCTTTTTGGAAGGCCTTTCATAGAGTACAGATCACAATATATAACCTTGCTTGAATAAATCCCACTGAAGCGAGTCATGCAGGCCCAAGAAAAGGCGAGAGATCAGTGGTTTTGTGGTTTTTACTAGGAAGAGTCCTTCTGTGGGCTGTGTGTCCAGAGGGGAGGCCCCACTTCCCATCACTGTCCCTTACAGTGGGCTGCTGCTCCAGCAGAGGCATGGCCCTCCCCACCTCTAACCCTGAAATTACTGTAACCCTGATTCAGGACTGCTGGTGTTACAGACCACTCAGGGCTCCCAACTAACTCTATTAGCAACACTTGCAATCCCCACTGCCATTAATTACTGTGAAAATTAAATGAATATAGACACATGTGTGTCTGTGTTTCATAAACTGCCAAGTAACCCTTTGGAATGAGTGCACTTACACACAGGCATGTACACACATCATATGCAAATTTCAAGTGTTATATTATTAATAAGCTGTGAGCTGGGAGGGGGTGGGGGTAGACCTCTATATTCTCAACACTGCAGCCTTTATTGAAGGCTCTAAATTCATAGCTTTAAAAGGAATTTCTTTAGAAGCCTTGCAGAGTGCTGCCTGAGGAAATCCAGTAAAGGCAGAGCCAGGGATGGTGCTGACAGCTCCATCTAACTCTACAGACTTCAGGCTTTTAGTTCTGGTGCTCATGCAGACACAGAGCCTCTATCTGCCTTCTTGAGACTGCTTTCTGGAAACAAACTGCCTCCATGCTGACCCCAGAATGACTGCTGAGGTCTAAAAGCCACTCAAGGTTCCTATTGTCTTATACAGAAGGCTCTAGAAACATAGGGTTGCTGGTGAGAAAAGAATCGTTGGAGCATAAACATAAAAGAACTTACGCGTCTAGGGGATTCTCCATAGGGTCACAGGTTTAAGACTATCCTTGTTCCGAACTCTGCCCCACCCTCAAACGGGAGCTTTCTGTGGCAGCCAGTCTGAGAGGAAGCAGGCTGAGCGCTAGATGGGGAGCAGGTGGTGAGCTCACTAAGCCTGACACACCTGACAAGCTCTAGTCCTAGTGGGTACTAATGACATCAAGGAGAATGACCTGGGGCTGCCCCCACCTCCAGTGCCTGCACAGAGGGACCATGAGTCCTTGGGCTGCTGTAGAGACTGGAATTCAGCAAAAGGACCACAGGCAGCTGGGAGTGCCAGCTGGGTAAGGAGGTGGCTGCAATAATGACTTCAACAGTGGTAGCTCCAACCCCATCAACCAAGTCAGTCTAAGAAAGCAGACAGGTGCTGGTGGCTGCCATGGCCACGGGAGGTCAATCAAGACTGCTCCAGGGACCTAGAAGAGATGTCCTAGGGTCGTGTTTTGGGGTCCCTGGTGATCACCAGGCAGGTGGCAGACTCCTGGAAATCTTCATTCTTGAAGCCTTGGGTGTGCACAGGAAGCACTGACTGTGACGTACTAGACAAAGGAAAACAATAAAAGACGAATCTCTGGATGTCAGCTCTTTGCACTCACTAACATAAGCCTTACTCAGCAAGCTGCGTGCTGGGCGGCTTTTAAAAGCGTTCAGTCCAAACATCAGGGGATGGAAGCTTTAAGAGCACCATTAGCAACAATTGCCAAGGAAACTGGAATACTGGGCTGCAGGTGACAACAGGTTAGGCAAAGGACTGATTCACAGAGCTGCCTGCATTAACATGTAAATACCTATTTAAAAGCATACACTTTGAGTGATGCGAAATTAAATTAGGAGAGAATGAAATTAAAAACTAATTCAATGAAAGTTTAGTTCTTCCTTGTTAAGCACTGATTAGAGGATATACTCAATTATGCTCAGGTTTTAATAGGCACCTTGGAGGCAACTGTTTTACATGCCAACGTTGAAAGCAAACTAAGCTAGAGCCTTCCTTCCACCCCCACAGTTCCCAGATCACTTCAGTGCCATTCCTGGGACAGTTCCTGTCAGAGGCTGCAAAATAACTTCATAGGTCAGCCTATCTAGGCCCTCCCATTTCACAGAAGCTTGTCTGATACCAAGCGAGCCCTACATCCCCAACTAGCACGCTTTCTCCTACATCACTTTATTTCCTAGGAGCAAGGCATTTCTAAGAAAATATGAACACCTTTTTTGAAGTCGTTACCCTTATTTGCTTATGTATGTATGTATGTATGTATGTATGTATGTATGTATGTATGTACAGATCAACGGAGCACACGAGGGCCACACAGCACTTGTGTGGAGATAAAGAACAATCTATAGGTTGTCCTCTTCTACTATATAGGTCCCAGGGATCAAACTCAGGTCATCAGGACAGGTGGCAAGAGCCCTCACCCAGTGAGCATCTCATTGGCCCTGAGAAGTTGTTTGTTTGTTTTCAAGCTCATTTGGAGAAATAAAGACTTCTAAAACGCCTTGATTTCAGGTTACTTTTAGATATTTACATTTACACAAATTTCCCTTGAAATTCAGGACAATATTCTGTAAGCACAATTTGGGAGAAGTCAGCTACTGTAGAACAAGTGATTTTCACTCTTCTTCCAGTCTGGGTAAATCTAAGAGGAGGTCTCAGGGGTAACGGGGAACCCAAGTCTCCCTCAGCCCTCTAATTTCCTGGGGACACAATAGCCCAGTCTTGAACCCTAGTGGGGACAATTTTTACCTCTACCCGGATCGGCTGGAGTTGTTCTGCTAGCAGTTGCCACACAACTCCAAACACCTGCTTCTGGAAGCCCTGAGCCCCCACTCATCTCTCCTAGCTGGTTCCCTCTCTGCTGCAGGTGGGGGTGGGGTAGACTTGGGTGGAGATGATTTACCGCTCAGGCCAAAGCCACTTGTCACCTGGGAACATGGTTTTCCCTCCTTCATGCTCACCAATTATTCGGATCAAAACCTTGCATTTTAATGGGGCTGATGTGTGGTGCCTTCAGGGAAAATACTGCCTCACAGAACATGTCCTTTGGGGCTTCTGGGAGCTCGGTATATTTCCAAAGACTTCAAAAGTAGAGACCAGCCTGTCAGTCCCTGACCTTCTGCATGATGTTAGTGACCAGATTCACAGTCACTTGATATATGTGTTTGCTTCCCTGCTTCCCACATTGGTGTCCCTCTCAGAACATTGCTCTGCCCTCCACAGTGGCACTGCCCGGGCTCCAGGGAGCAGCTACATCCTGGAATGTAGCCAAGCAAATGGAAGACAGATGCAGGCTCTGGAAGGACTAACGCTAGTCCATGGGAGCTGCCAGCCTCCCACAGGTCTTCTTGTCTGCCCTCTGCTCCTCAGTCCTCATAGTGAAGCTACACCTGTCTCCCTGGCTTTGGCTATTTCAAAGGACGGAACCATACTTTTTCCCTTGCCAGCTTGGAGCTGCAGGGAGAAGGCAAGAAGACACAGCATGTGAGCGAGCGTTTTCTCCTTTACAAGGAAAACCTCTGTAAAGATGTGGGCCAACAGAGAGGGCAGGATGAGGGGAGGGAAACCTGCCAGTCACAAGCAATTGCTGTCATCCCAAAAATGTGCCTCACCAGCACTTTTGTAATCCGGTAGAAAAAAATGGGATGGAATGCTTCCAAACCCAAGGGAGTACTTGCAACTATCTCCATCAGGTTGCCCCAGCAACTAGCTAGGGAGTGACGTCACGGTCACCTCCTGAGGAGATCTGGTTGCTTCTCCTGCTGAGAGTGAAGCTGAATGTTAGCATTAATATGGCCCTGCTTCCATAGCAGCCACCTTCAAGAAGCAAAGGGTGGCTGGGGCTGAGATTCAAGAGCCACTGCAGACAGTTAACATACCAAGGCCTTGGTGCCATCCTTAGCATCCTCAGAGGAACACCAACCACAGAGGTAACCACAAGAAAAAGAACCGTGAAATCTGCAGGCAGACTGGCCTGCTCCAGTCTATTAGTTTTCATGTCTTCGGGGTTGAGGTTCCACACTGAGAATTCTTTGTCCCTGGGAGCCAAATGCTTATTCTTAAAATTTAATTCAGAAGGTCAGAAACTGAAAAAAAAAATCACCCATGTACTGGCAGCTGTTACAACATATGAATACATGAAGCATGAGAACGTACCTCCGGAGAGGGGCATTCTCCTCAATATCTTCCAGGGTCTCCAAAGATGATCTCTGGGAGATGAGTCGACGTCTAGAGAGACAAAAGACAGAGGTTAATGGTGCACAGTAAAACTGATCAACTGTGCAAATCTGTGGCTATCAGAAAAAAATAACAGCAAAATATCCCTCAGTACATCCTAAATAACTGTCCTTGCACCCACAGATAAGTGTGGTCCTCCCCCCTCACCAAGGACACTTCTCTTTCCAGCAGATGCTGACTGCTACAGAAAGTCACAACCAATCAAAATGTAGAACCGTGGAGACCAGTCCCAGTGGACACAAAACACCCCACACCTCAGGCTCAGGGGACATTGTGGGAGAGGTGGCAAAAAGAGTGTGAGGGCCAGAGGACCAGGGAGTTTGCTGAGCATGGGTGTCCTAGGAATGTCAGATGCTACCCCCATAAAGCCTCACCAACATGACTGCCCAAACATGAGCTGAACACCGACAATGGACATGTGGAGATGTACAGGGGTTGGGGGAGGGGAGCAGGAGGCCTCAACCGGACACAAAGAACTACAGGCAGCTAAGGAATGCCCAGAGTGCGAGAAATAGTCTTCTCCAGAGAGGAAAACACTGGTTGGCTATCTAATACCAAGTAACCCTGAAAATATACACCTATATACTTATATAATATATAGGTCTTATATACTATACAGATGGAGCAGATGGTACTTATGTATTTAGGAATATATATGTATACATACACACATATATGTGTGTGTAACAACAAATAATGAAAAAAGAGGCTATGAATTAGAAACAGCAGGGAGGACTATAGGGAGGACTCAGAGGAAGGAATGGGAAGGGGGAAACTATTTCATTACTTTATAACCTCAAATAGTAAAAGAAATGTTAAAAAGTAAGGAGTGCTGGTGAGATGGCTCAGTGGGTCCTCAGAGTTCATCTCTCAGGGAGAGTGGACTCCACAAGTTTGCCATCTGACTGTCACATGCCCCACACCCCACATAATAATAATAAACAAATTAAAACAAAACAGACTTAGACAGAAGCTTCTTTAAGAGACTGTTGTGCCCCTGCCCTGCAGGGGATGCCAGGCCCATTTTGCTTGCCTGCATCTTGACCATGCTCCTTGGGAAAAAGCCTCTTTGTGGTAATTATAGAAACTTCAAGGTTCAATTGCCAAACTGAAAATTTGGCAAAATTTTTTTTCATGAAAATTCATGACAAAAACAATGTGACACCTCTTACAGTATACAGGATGGCTGAGGCACCATGAGCTTTCCTGAGCATAAGCTGTTAAAAATTCAAACACCCATCATTTGAACCCAGGAACTGATGGAGATTCAATTTTAAAAGCATATTTAATCATGTGTGTACCTGTGCCTGTCCACATGTAAAAGCATATTTTATCATTTGTGTACCCGTGTATGTCTGTCCACATGTATACATGGACACATGCATGGGGAGACCAAAGGACAACCTTGGGTGCTGTTCCTTTGAGGAACTACCCACTTTTTTTGCAGACAAGGTGTCTTAGAGTTTCTACTGCTGTGACGAGATACCATGACCACAGCAACTCTTATAAAGGAAAACATTTAATTGAGGTGGCAGCTTACAGTTTCAGAGGTTTAGTCCATTTTCATCATGGCAGAGTGCTAGAGAAGGAGCTGCCACACATAGATAAGAAGACAACAACAGGAAGTAAACTGAGACACTGGGTAGTACCTTGAGCATAGGAAACTTCAAAGCCTGCCTCCACATTGGCACACTTCCTGCAAAAAAGCTCCCCGCTTTAACAAAGCCACATCTCCTAATAGTGCCACTCCCTATAAGATTATGGAGGCCAATTATATTCAAACTACCACACGAGGTGTCTTACTGGGATGGGGGCTGGGTTCATGGGTTCAGCTACGCTAGCTGGCCAGTAGGCTCCAGGGAGCTTCCTGTCTTCACTTCATGAGCACATGGATGCATGTCAGCCTGCCTAGCTGTTGACATGGGCGCTGGGTATTGAACTGAGGTCCTCATGCTTGCATGGCAAGTGCTTCACCACCTGAGCTCTCACCTCCTGCCTTCCTAAAAAACAAAAAACAACAACAACAAAAAACCCTCAAAAGCACTAGATGCTGAAAAAAAAAGTTCCTGTCTGAGGAAGGCCATGATATGTCCAGAGTACTGAAAACAGACGATGGGGGAGGGGTTTGAGGGGGGTAACCCTCAGAGACCAGTGAGAAAGGTGCAGGACAGGAACTTTTCTGGGTTGTTGAACTGCGTAGTGCCGGCCCAAAACCCCTCAATCTAGCTTCTTTTAGCAGGCTGAAATAAGACCGGCCCTCGTTAATGCTGAGTATCTGGTGTAGATGCAGCAGGGAGAGTTGGTGGTGACTTTAAATAAGTCTGTCTGAACAACCACTTCACAGCCAATGATTTTAGGAGTGGATGGGAACATCTGATACCATCTTTACCCTAAGAAGAAACAGGACTAAATGCAAAAGCTGATTTCTTATAATGATTGATGAAATTTACATTAAGAACATGCCAGGCATCTTAATAAACAACCATATTCTAGATTGCTCTAAAGAACAAAGAAGGATGCAGCTTAGATTTGTTTATTGCTTTCTTTATATGTGTATATATAATTTTGAACAGCTACCTCACAGCCAGTCTTTTATAAGACAACCAGAAACATTTGTTTTGCAAACTTCTCAAAGGTTTCATCAATTTTCCAAGACCTATCTTAACATTTAATAATTATTCAAATCACTTAAAGTGTTTGTGCACCTAAATTTTCCTTTTTTCTTTAACTGTAAACTGTCCTAGTTTAGTTGTCTCAAATCACAATCACATTAACTAATTTCCTAACATGACCCCCACTGTCCTGGTGACATACAGGACTCATGGCTTCCTCCAGTGGTTACCTTAACACTGAATTTACATCCACACAGTAGGGCCAGGACTGAGAAGAGAGAGGTCATATGACTTTGCCACCATCTCAAATAAAGGTGACCACATGGAGTGGCCCACCCAGGAAACATCAGGTCTCCGAGTCATTTTGGATTAGGATGGATTTCTGTGTGATAATTCCTGCCCTAAAAACAAGGTTTATGAAAGATGGGATTTTAAAATGAGGCAACAAAGCTGCACTCCATGCATCCATGTTACAGGGATGCATCTTGCCAGATTTTGTAAAATGTTAAAACCTGGTTTTTCCTTCCACAGATTACAGTTATGCTCTATGTTTTAGGACCACAGCTGAGTACCAGAGATTGAGATATTCCTAAGATGACCTAAACAGTCTGACAAATGGTCTCTCCTTATCTAAGGTCTATTCAGACTAACAAACACCAATTTAAAAATATATGTCTAACCTCCTTGCTTTTACTAACATTGATAAGCTGTAGTTAATTCAATAAACTAAGTCATACAGAAAACCATTATATATATTCTCAAAGTTAAGCCTAAACAACATTTGTCTAGTTTAGATATGCCTAACAATGATCCCCTGATCTTCAAACACATCAGAGATCTGAGAACATGGCATTTTAATAAAAACAAACAAACAAAAAATAAAACAAAAAAAAACTTCTTATGATAGAGACATGCCAGCTCCCGGCAGCATCCTGTATCTCCTTCAAGGAAGCTGTGGATGGCTGCAGAAAAACTCCCCCCCCTGGGGCTTGCCTGAAAGATAGCGGGCCAGTCACCTGCCTTGCTCCTTGCCTGCTGCTAAGACCCTGTCCACACTGTGGATGGGTGGAACACTGGGAATTGATCGCCCCACTGCCTACTCCACAGAAAAGTCTGTCAGGTCTCCTGGGCGTGGCAGCTGAAGGCTGATACTGCCTTGATGGCCATGGAGAATCCTGGGGCAGCTGCCTGGATAGCTGGAAAGCTGTCTCACTTATTAAATTTATCCTTTTCAGATCTGATGGTGTTTGAGGACTAGGGTACTGATAGATTTCCCAGCTTAACTGCTCTTCCCCCAACACCCCCAAGGCTACGCTACCTTGGTAGCTCATTAGTTCATCAGTTAAACTTCCTGTTAAAGACACAGACCTGTGTGCCTCACTCCGTGGTCTAGGATATACAAGTTTCAAATGTAACTTTGGAGGTTCAGAGTTTTAGCATCAATAGATAAACTGATACCATTGACTACAAATAGTTTTCAGGAGTCCTGAGAGTTCTGTGGATGTTACTGGTCCCAGCTTTCAGAGGCAGGTTCGCATGAGAGCGGGTATGGAAGCCTGCCAGCCTGTTCAACTCTGTCCCTTCCTCCCTCCTCCTCCTCCACTCATTCAACCTCTTGCATTCAAAACATTTCCTCTGGTTTTCCTCTACGTATAGAATAAAAAGGGTCTTTCATTGGGCTAAAAACAGGCCCTAGGAAAAATGTTCATACCTTTTAACCCAAAGCTGTAGCCTTTTGCTATGACACCAAGATGTAAATCTGTTCTAGTTGCTTTACAGACACCTGCAGGTTCCTAGGGAATTGATTACCCCACTTTGCCAAGACAAGATCCACTCCTGCCAGATGTGTGCCAAGCCCAACCCAGAGGTGGCCCTCCAGACATACCAGCCCCTGGACCAGCTTTGAGGATACCAACAGGGGAGAATTGGCAGGTTGACTTCACCCACATGCCCACTCATAAAAAGCTCCGTTATCTTCTAATTCTTGTTGACACTTTTATAGTCTGGATAGAGGCATCTCAAACCTCCAGGGGAACAGCAGATGTGATGGCTCAATCTGGCATGCCATACCCCCAAGGTCCTGGGATATCAGTGCTGGTACCACCTCTCCAGGCTCAAGTGGGTACCTACCCAGCAACTGTGACCTGGTTTTCCAAGATGTCCCAATGAAGGGCATATCTGCTGCTCTCATGCCCCCCTCATTCTCCCTTGTCTCTTTTGTACAACCAGGGCACGTCATGCATCCCATAGCTAGCCCCATTCACAGGGCCAATGAGAATTATTTTTTCTCCCAGCAACCTGCCTTCTCCAACTCCTCAAGGAACAGATGCCTGAGGTCTTCAGGACGGCAGCTAACCAAATACTCCGTCACCCACACCTCTTTCTGAGTGTGAGACCACTGACTCCCTACCCCCCTCCCCATGTTGTCCCATGCCAGCAGGAAGTAGCTAGACTTGAACCGGTGCCCATATACCCAAGGAGTCTGGGATGTTTAGGGGGAAGCTCCACCTCAGATCCCCCTCGTCACTTCCCAAGTCCCGCCCCTCGCAAAGCCCACCAAGGCATGGCTCCTCCCCCTGAAATGTTCAAGACCATACCTACAGGGTATTGAAGACACAGTCTTTAAACCTGCCATGTGGTTTCTCCCTCCCCTGGAGACCACCCAGGAGTTGCTTTGCTCAGCTTAGACCTGGTTTTATTAATTCAGCCTGATCTGATTTATTACATCAGTGGAGACCTAATATCGGGATACAGAAACCCTTTCAGTGTGTCCCATGAGCTAGCTGTACTGTTTATCTCTACCCCTTCCTTACCATGCTAGATCCTTCCAAGATCCGTAGTAACATCCTTTCCCTAACCCTCTATCCTCAGGAAGCTGTGTGGATGAGGTAGCTAAGGGCAGGCAGCCAGCTTAACCAGCCTCTTTCACCATGTAATTTGTTTCCTAGGCTAAACGCATTACTAGGCCACCCTTTATCATATGCACAGCTGATGAGCAAATGTCTTTGCCTATTTTAATGACTGATAAAGAATACTTAGCCTTGGACCAAAATAGCATGCTACTTTATTAACCACACAGACATTCAGTAATAGACCAGCAAGACTCAAATGGAAGCATTATGTGCTGAAGTCACCAAATCAAAGTACCTATGACTAGCAGACTGAGCACACACCTAGGGGTCATCCTCTTGTCTGATAATTATAAGCAGGGACCCCAGTGTGGTTCACATTTACTATCCATGTGCTAGCCAGCTTCCTGAAGACATTTCAGACTTATCTCAAAACACTGAGCACTAAACACAGGATTCTGAGCAAGAAAGGAGCTGAGATCCACAACAGTATGTCTACATCTCTGAATATACCCACATGAACCAAATTGCTCTACTCAGAACTAAGCATTCACAGTTCATCTGCAGGGAAGTCACTATATACTCTAGGGACCTGCAGATGGACAAAGTGGCCATGTTCTATAAAGTCATTTGTATACACTGAGAACTTAAGAGGAGGTCACTGGGGTAAGTAGACAGCGAGGCTGGATGAGGAAGATCCAGAGCCAGCAGACCTAAGGCTTAAGAGCACAAGAGAGCCACTGCCCCTGTTTCCAGGGCAGGAACAGCTGCCATCCATCCATCCATCCATCCTGTCCCCAGGCAAGTGGGCTCCATGGTTTGACCATTCCGAAAGGTTCCCTAGTGGCTGCTGTCTTCATCCTGCCTAGCAGCGACTCTGAGGACCCTTGAGAGAGAGGGTAGAAGGAGGCAGAATCCTTTATGACCAGAGTATCTTAGAAGGACAAGGCAAAGTAGTGGACACTGACCAGGGAGTGGGAAGCCCTGACCCAAGAGTTAGGACGAGGCTGTGATATGCTAAATGTTGACCCCTGGGCCTTGATGTGTGTGCTTGTGTAAGACACGGAAGGCACCTCAAGCCAGTGCACTCCAGCTGAGCTGCATATTGGAATGCCCCTTGGACAGTCTGCTGCTTGGGCAGGCCTCCAGAGTCGGCCTTACTTGTCTGGGCTTGGCTGAAAGGGATTTTTAAACCACCAGGTGATCCCACTACAGGAGGTCACCTCCAGCACCCTGCTGTGGTCAAGGGTGAGTGGCACTCCAGTTAATGCCCTTATTCTCCTGCCTTGGCACACTTGGAGTGCAAGTTAGCATAATGAGCCCCTGAGCAATGACCTGTCTTGGTCATCCTTGCATGGAGACCTGACAAAGGACAGTGAGCTAGGGAAAGCAGGCCATTAACCTGGAGAGTTGAGGCTAGGGAGAACCACAAGAGTTGCAGGCACAAGCAAGAACAAAGTACGGTGCACTTGCATGTCACACACATAAAGGGCCAGAATTAGGACCTAGGTCTGTTTTCTCTGGAACCAAAACAACAGCTAGGTGGACAGGTAGGGACTGTGGGAGCAGCCATGCCAAACCCTTCCTGCCTTGAGGTTCTGTTTTCCTGCATGGAACCCACTCTTATCATGTTCCTAGCTATGAGCTGGACTACTGGAGGGCAGAGTCATCTCTTCACAGGTGTGGGAAGTGAGGGCAGAGACTTGCTGCCCCTAGCTCCTTTACAGACTCAAAGACTAAAAGTCTCAAGCCCTTGGGTTGCTCAATCAAAAAGGGTTGAGGCTTGCCAGCCTAGACGGCAGAGCAGGCTGAGGAATTCCTGTAAGATGTGGGAAGATCCCTTATTTCCTGAGTACAAGCCTCATGCACCCTGCCTCAGGGACATAGACTTTGCACTGCCAAAAAGGTTGTAGTGTCCTAAAACACATGGCATGTTTCAGCCATCTGCCATCAGTTTACTATGGAAGCCTTCTGCTTAATGGATCCCTTCAGTATATAAATTTGTATCTGCCTTCACTCCTGTGTTTCTTGTGAAAAAAGATGCTTTGCAAAGACAAGGCTCTCAAAGGAAAATCACAACCCCAAACATTCTGTTGTTGCTTCCTTCTGTTTCAGGGTTTTAAACTACTGAAGGCCATAGCCCTGTGAGCCTGCGCTGAATTCTACAAGAAGGTAAGGTAACATTGGTTGTGTGCCGAAAAGTCTAAAGCCAAAATTCTAGAGGATCCCTAGTGGAAATCAAATCACTTCCCTGAGATAGGCCTTAGGTCCTAAGTCAGAATGGCCGGCTGTCACTGGCATTCACCAGATACAAGCTTTGTTCTGTGAAAAGTGCTGCTGAGTTGCTCACATAGCAGCAAGAGGTGCCTAAGAGTGGAAGAAACCTCAGGCTAGCCATGAAATGTCAGGGTAGTGACATACTGCCTGGGTAGGGTCAGCAGCCACAGAACCAGTCAGGCCAACACCTCCACCCCCACCCCCTACCCCCACCCTCCACCCCAGGTCCTTTGGGTAAAGGGCTCCCAGCTGGCCTGTTGCATGTGCCAGCCTCCTTCCCAGATCACTACTGCCTGTCCCGATGTCAGAGCCATGCCAGAATACACACCACCATGATTAGAAATCCCCAGGGGCTGCTGGGGTCTTCCTCAGAAAGGAAGGAAAGCAGATTCATTGTTATAAAAAAAAAAGAGAAAGAGAGAGAGAGAAGGTTCCACAGGAAGAAGTGCTCAATTGGTTGTCCAATATCAAACAGTCAGCTCTGAAGACATACACACAAGTAACATCATATACACTGAGCAGGCTATATTTTGAAATATACATGTATATACAGAGATGCATATAATAACATTGAAAAAGGTGGCCATGAATTTGGAGGAGAGAAGGGAAGGGCATATAGGAGGAAAGTTATAATCTCAATTTTTGTTTTGTTGATTTTTACATTTCAAAGCAGGGTTTCTTGCGTAGCTCTGGCTATCCTGAACTCACTTTGTAGACCAGGCTTGCCTCGAACTTGGATTAAAGGTGTGCTTGGATTAAATGTATGCATCACCACTTCCCAACTCAAACCTGCTTTTTAAAAAAATTCCATTCAATGAATCAGGCAAAGAAATCAAATTAAAATCAAAACACCACATGCTGTCAACCAGCTTGTTCAAATAAGATCTGTTTCTACATTGTTCTAGGTGGGTTAAGAGAGACTTTCTAAATGTTTGCAGAGAATACACATGGTGCTTGGCTGATTTATTCTGGCTGCAAGAGTTCTCAGCAGACTTGCCAAATCCTGGAAAACCACTGTGTGACATCACTGAAGTACTTCCAGCTATTCAGAGCAGACAAGCTGTGAGAAGAATCACCACCCAGCCAGGCATTCACTGACAGCCTCTGCAGATCCCCTGTGCACCTGGGTCCTGCAAAGATAGTAATTGAGTCCCCCTGGGACAAGTTCAAACAGCTCTCACAGGGGATGGAGGGAGATTTGAGAACCTGCTAGACAGGTAACCGTGTCACTTTGAAGCTATCCATCCAGGCTCCCAGCTTTTGTTTGTTTTTTGTTTATTTTGTTTTGTGTCATGTTGAGATGGGTTTCACCATGTGTAGCTAGCTCCTGGTTAGCCTGAAACTAGCTGTGTAAAGCAGGGTGGCCTTGAACTCACAGCAATCAGCCTGCCTCTGTCTCCCCAGTGCTGGGATTAAAGGCGTGTACTACCATGCCTGGTGCCTGGAATACTTTTGAGTATCAGGAAATTCAGAGGCTGGTTGGGGCCACTGGCTGTGTTTCAGATCACTCAGACCTGACTAGAGGGAGGGCTCCTTCCTGCATTTGGAGGACACACACTGATCAAATGGGCAGAAAAGCAAAACTAGAAAAAGCAAATGCACTGGCTTAAAAAGTCAGCATACAAACAGATCTTATCGACCTGATGAGATAGATGACACTACTCTTACCATGGAACATACTGGATTCCCCTTTGGTGACAGAAGTGACAACTAGGAGCCAAGACAGGTCAGGGTAAGTGTGGGAGGTAAATACTGGAGAAGCAGTCAAAATCTAGACTAGACTCACCCTATAAAGACAAGAGCCCTGCAGACTGAATGCAAGCCCAAGTATCTCAGGAACGAGTCAGGAATGTTCTGAGAGGACATCAAGATTCCAGGAATCCAATTCTCCGTTCCCCAATCCAGGAATTATAACAGGATATGGAATAAGAATGGTATTGGTTATTTATTGTTATTTATTAGTCTTGGCAGCCTTTCGAGAGCCCGACTGGAACCCCAAAATGAGATCGAGCCTCCTCCTTCCCAGCTCTTTTAATCCTATGTACCTGTCACCACGCCCATTTGGGCTACAGGTATGTGGGATCTCTCCCTACAATTCCCCTTTTAGTCTAAAGAAAAGATTTAGACATGAAACAAAACTAACTTGTGTACAAAATGTCTTAACATATGTAAAAGCATACATACATAGAAGATGACAAGAATATTTATGCACCAAACATCATAAGTAGGAAGAATACTTTACACAGTATGACTAATTGTGACATACAAATTATGTATAAGTTACATCATGTAAGTTGTCTATATCTAATAATCATTAAGGTGAATCACAAGAAGATATAATAACTTGTCTATGTCTCATCCTAACCGTATAGATCCCTCCTTCCGAACCCAACCCTAAACAATAGAAAACTAACCCTAAACAGGTGTACATTATCCCTTAGTGTCAACAGTAGGGAAAGGGGGTGTAGTATTCTCAGAATTACTTCCTGCTGAAATGGGACGACAACATCCTCGTGGGATCCTTTAGGAAGAAAATTTTAGAGTAATGAAAGTCTTGAGTGGACTAGTTACAACATTTATCTAGTTTCTGCTTGGCGGGAGATACTTGATTGAAGTTCTTGATTGAAGTTCTTATCTTGATTGAAGTTCTTATCTGAAGCTCTGGCCAGAATGTAATCAGAACGTGCACCATCTCAACTAGCTGGTCTGGAGTTGTCTAGAGCGATGTAGTCCCAAGCCAGTTTTAGAGTGGTGATTGTCCATTCAAAAGTCTCAAGTTGGATCAAGTGGAATCGATGAAGTGGGGCCCCATTTTCTTTCCAGGGAGTTCAAAGATTGCTGTTAAGAAATTCTTTGTTCACTGAGGGGGACTTAAACATTAATATCAACACGGAAATTTCCACTTTTATAGGTATGCATACAGGGAAAGGCAACGGTAAGGAAGATAATGAATATGAGGGAGATTGGGCTTTTAGAGAAAGAACCAAGTGTAGACAAGTGACAGTTCCTAGACATTGTTTTCTTCTGTCTTACATCAATTGGCTTCTTGATATAATGTAGAAAATTGTGGTCAGTGCTACAGGTGTGTGGGATCTGACATCTCCCTACAAGGCAGGAAGGCACTGGGAATCCTATACCTCGATAGGTGGCAATATCAGAGGGTCCAGGTGTGGAGAGGGCAGGCAGAGTAGGGTTAAAGGATAGACAGAATGTAGCCAGAAGCAGAGGCCCACACTGGCAGGAGGTTCTGACCAGACAGAACCCACGAGAGTGTGAGGCATGGGATTCCTTGGAACATCTAGTCTCAGGAAGGAGACCAAGGAAGCCAGGGTTGGATAGGCTCCCAGTCAAATGCTAGAAAGAATCATGGGACACAGGGGCCAGTGGCCACCGTGGCTACATACAAAAAATGTGTGGGAATAGTGTTAGTCACAGAACAGCTGGCCCAAAAACACCTGTGGAGGGCTTGGGGTACCAGGAAGGGAGGGGGTGATACAGAAGCCACTATAATGGCTGGTGGCAGCCCCATCCCCAAATCTTCAAAGACTTGTGAGTACTAGCCCAGGTCCTCCAAAAGCCAGTTTCATTCTGCATCCCCCTTGCTACATACCCCAGCCTGACAATGCCTTGGTGACATTACCTTTCTTAGTTTCCTAAGAAGACACCTTTAGAAGCTACACATCTTCCTAAGACACATATGTGTGTTTCATTAGAAAGTAGGATGAGGGCACTCTGTGCCTGGCTCTGTGAAGAGTGATGCACAAGACGAAAACGGAGAAGGAAAAGGCAGACCCTGCCTGGAGGTGAGCATCCCACCCATCCTCCAGACGACAGAGCTGCCTGTCCACAAGGAGCCGAGAGGGACCTTTAGTGGACAGACCTTCCAGTGAGGACACCAGCATTAAAGGCTCTTGGCTCCCAGTCTGACCTTTCTCTGTTCTGAAAAGGACCTGCAGCAGCAATGGATTTTGACAGCTCAGAAACAGTAGACAATTATTTATATCTAATTTGAGATTAATGGGGTTCTGTAAATCCCAGGAGCTGTTCAAATGAACTGTAGTTTATGGGAACAGAATGGGTCTTCCTCACCCCACAGTTTCCTATCCAGGGACTTAAGTTTCCTTTCTGGAAACTTTTTGTGCAATGCCTGTTTTTCTTTGGCTTCTCATATTTATCTCTTTTTTCCAAAGGCTGAACAGGAACCAGGAACTGAAGCATTAGTTTCTTAAGATGCCCCAGGTGACCAAATTCTAGTTCAAAGGAATTGGCAGTGTCCTCTCTTCAGCCACCAGAAGATCACATCTATACTCAGACACAGCACAGTGCCACCTGTTCCAGGGAGCTGTCCTTGGGATTTTCTAATTCCTACCATTTTTGGTGTATTGGCAACATCTGCAAATATTAACACCTAAATACATGTATACTGGACGACTCTATTCTCAATATCTTATATTCACCTCCAAACACAAATAGGTACCTTAAACACAGCTACTTGGTCTTTGGAACACCTTCAGTGACTAGTATGGTGTATGCAGTGGACTTTCAAACAACTCTGGAGAAGAGTTGTCACAGCTGGAGAAGAGAAGCGGGATGGGCTGTGACAGTCCTGGCAAGTCAGAAGATCCTCATCAGGCAATGCTGGGAACATGGCTCAGTGCTAGGTAAAGGGCTTGGCATACAAGCATGAAGACTAGAGTTCAAATCTCCAGCACCCACAAAAATGCCATGTGGGTGTACTGGTCTGCCTGCAATCTCAGCACTTAGGACAAGGGATCCCAGAGCAAACTGGCTAGCCAAACTAGCTGAACCACACCAAGCTCTGGGGCAAGTGAAGAAGCTTCTCTTGTTATTTAAGTAGAGAGTGACTGATGACACCAGCATCAACTTCAGCCCTACACACAGATACACGATCCCATACACAGATACACACTCCCAGACACAGATACACACTCTCATACAGACACACACTCCCAGACACAGATACACACTCCCAGACACAGATACACACTCCCAGACACAGATACACACTCCCAGACACAGATACACACTCCCAGACACAGATACACACTCTCATACAGACACACACTCCCAGACACAGATATACACTCCCAGACACACACTCCCAGACACAGATACACACTCCCAGACATAGATACACACTCTCATACACACACTCCCAGACACAGATACACACTTTCATACAGACACACACTCCCAGACACAGATATACACTCCCAGACACAGTTACACATGTTCATATACACAGATACACACACTCTCATACACAGATACACACTCCTATATGGATACATACTCACATACACAGATGCACATTCTCAGACACAGTTACACACTCTTATACACAGATACACACTTTCATATACACAGATACACATTCTTATACAGACACTCTTAGACATAGACACGCACTCTTTTACATGCATGTGTGAACACACACACACACACACACACACACACACACCTTCATCGGATCTGCAAAAGGTCAAGCCACAGTAAAATGAGGCCAAAACCAAAGCCAGAAATTCACAAGTCAGCTGTGACACTGGTGTTCAAACTTCTTTTCAGCAGCCAAAAGTTTCCTTACCCTAAACTAAATCCTACATCAAATTCCAAAACATAAAGTGATTAAATTAAAGCTATTACTACCTGGGCATGGTGGCACATGCCTTTAATCCCAGCACTTGGGAGGCAAAAGCAGACAGATCTCTGTGAGTTCTAAGCCAGCCTAGTCTAGACCTGTGTGGAGAGACCCTGTCTCAAAAACCAAAAACAAAAAAGTAACAACCAAAATAAAATAATTCCAAACTTTTTCTTTATAAAATAATTCTAACTCTCCCTCCCTCCTTTATTTCCTTCCTTTCTCTCCCTCCCTCCCCCTCTCTCTTTCTTTGTGAGACAAGTTTTCTCTGTGCACTCCTGGCTGTCCTGGAACTCTCTCTGTAGACCAGGCTGGTCTGAACTGCCTCTGCCTCCCAAGTGTTAGGATTAAGGGTGTGTACCACCAACACCTGGAATCCAAACTTTATAACCATAATTGCTGTGATATTTACCTATGCCCCAATGATCATTATAACACTTAAAGTTCTTTGATACTTAAATTATTTATTATTACTTGTATGAATGTTTTGTCTGCATGTATGTCTGTGTATCAAGTGTGTGCCTTGTGCCCAGGGAGGCCAGAGATGGTATTCCATCCCCTGGGACTGCAGTTACATAAGGTTGAGATACCACGGGGGTGCTAAGCATTGAACCCCATTCCTCTGGGAGAGCAGTGAGTACTCTTCACCATTAAGCCATCTCTCTCGCCCCTTCTTTTGTATTTAAACAAATGTGGAAACCTGAACACAAGGACACCCTTTTGAGTCCAAGGTGAATCTCAGCATCTCAGTTGTTTCTTTTGGTCCTACTTGTAGAGTAGTGGTACAATCCCGATTGTCAAGGATGAGTAGGTACCTGTGGTAACCATTTTCAAACATCTTAGGACCCAGTTGTCTTTAGTAAATAGGAGAGGTGAAGCTTAATTGCATAAATTCTGTCTATCTTAATTGCATAAATTCTACTCTGGCAGCATGAGCTAATTAGTGCATAGCTAGTTAAGTAATTAATACATAGGTCAACAGTGTGTCAGGCTTTGTTATACAATAGCTGGGTTTATTTTATTTTACTCTAGTTTTAGAACACCTTACATACAACTATGTATTTGTTCTAGTCCTTTCTGTTAACAAGTACCCTAATGCCCCACTATGCCAATGCAACTTAGGGAATAAAGGGTGATTTGTTGGCATATAATTCCAAATTATATAATTCTCCCACCTTTGGGGGAGAAGGCAGGGAAGGACTCAAGCAGTTAATCACACATCACATTCATAGTCAAGAGCAATGAAAAATGAATGTGCCTATGCTGCCTGTTAGCTTTTTGCTTAGCTACCTTTCTCTTCTCTTATAGTCTAGGGTCTAGCCTAGGGAACTGTGCTACCCACAATGGGCTGGGTGTTCCAATATCAAGGATCAGGACAATCTTCCACAGAAAAGCCCACAGGCTGACATGATTGAGGCAATCCCTCAGCAGAGACACACATCTCAGGTGGTTTTAGATTGTCTCAAGTTGATATTTAAAACCTTCATATATGTGTGTGTGTGTGTGTGTGTTACATACATAAGCTCATATAAATTATACCCTAGCATGTTAAACAGCTACATTATATAATCGACAGTTCCATTGCTTGATATGAACCAAGAGAAATGCAAACAGTGTCCACATAAAAACTCACCAGGAAGTTCATAGCAGCATTAGTCAGACAAAGTCCATTTGCCCATCAACCAATGGATGGTCAGATAAAATGCAATGTTAGTCAGCCTTAAAAAGAAGTAAAGTATTGACATGTGCCATAACATGAACCTTGAGAACATCCGAAGGCAGAGTTGCCTAGGAATCCATTTAGAAAAACATCCAGAGAAGCAAACCCATACATGAGGTAGGTTCACAAGGCAGCGAATGGGCCATCAGTGACTACAGGCTTTCTTTTGGGGGTGATGAAAGCTTTCTAAAACCAGACAGCAGTAATGGTTACATAACTCTGTAAATGGACAGTGAGCACAGCGCTCACTGGCTTTCAGTAAACAGATGGCAGTGGAGTTTATAGAAATAAAGCTGTTAAAATATTTATGTATGATATACAGAATCTATATATGCACAAAAGTATGAGGCAAACCGCATATTGAAAATGAACCAACCATTTGTAGAACACCAAAAGCCCTTGTTGAGACCCTCAGAATGCCACTATGAAAACTATGGCTAGGGTTCAATTTCTTCTCCCTGGGAGGTAGAATGGCTTGCTCAGGCCAGAGGTAGACAGTGGGGGCACAAGGACTGTCAGTAGGGACCATTCTGACATTAATGGATCCTAAGTCCTGTTTCCAGCTCACTGTAGCAGGCACCAGGTTAGAACTGAAAGCTGCCGATGTGGGCAAGTGACATGCCCCACACACACACACACAACTTACACTACTCTGCAGTTTTGTGGAGAGCCTGCTTAGAGGGCCTTTTGCCTCAAGCACAGGACCATCACCTGGAAACTCTCTCTGTCCCAGCTCTGCACCCTGACAGAGCAATCAGGAAGGCTCATTGCCACTTCTGTTTCCCTCCTCTCTCTCTCTCTCTCTCTCTCTCTTTTACCTGCCTCTGGGAGAAGACATCTTCTCTCAGGCTTGCAGAAGAGGAACCATGAATACCTCCAGTAATCCAGGCTGCCCCATCAGTGTCTGCAGGGTACTCGAAGTTTTGAACCTCTCATTCTGAGCCTTTTGAGGCTGTGTTTGTGCAACTGTCTTAATGTATGTATAATTAGCAGCTGCAGTTCTTCTAATCACTAGGCTGTTAAAGGAAAGGCAAGAGAGCTGAGCCTAATGCTACATGAAGTCACTCAGATGCAACACAGATTCTATCACTTCCTGTGATAGAATTCACAGGGTTCAACAGTCTATCTCAAAGGTCTAAAAGGTCCCTTTGTGTCAAGGCTCCTATACACATACACATCACAGGTACATGTATCTGCATGCGTGAGCCTGTGTGTGTGTGTGTGTGTGTGTGTGTGTGTGTGTGTGTGTGTGTGTGTGTGAGAGAGAGAGAGAGAGAGAGAGAGAGAGAGAGAGAGAGAGAGAGAGAATGTGTATGTGCTTGTAAGTGCCCACACAAGCCAGAAGAGGGGATGGAATCCCCTGGACTTGGAGGTGCAGGC
The DNA here is from genome assembly GCF_003668045.3 of Cricetulus griseus. Classification (NCBI taxonomy): domain Eukaryota; kingdom Metazoa; phylum Chordata; class Mammalia; order Rodentia; family Cricetidae; genus Cricetulus; species Cricetulus griseus. Next base: position 224,476,419 of record NC_048595.1, read on the forward strand.
AATATGAGTCATTCAATGTGAGTACTGGGAACTGAACTCTGTTTTTGCAAGAGCAGTGTGTGCTCTCAAGCACTGAGCCATCTTTCTAGCCCCAAGAGTATATTCTTAATGGCCAGAGGGTTAGGACATACTGTTTTCAATTGATATCCTCAGGAAGCAGCAGGCTAAAACAAATGTGACCAAGTGCCATTTGTTTTCCTAAGGATGTTTAATGATGTCATTTTTAAAGGTGAGATTCTTTAACCTTGAACCTAGAGATCTGTGGCTTCTAAAGTCAGATGCGGTGTGCATGTGTGTACCCACTACTTTCTGCTCTCTTCTGCAGACCAGATGATCCCAGAAAAGATGAGAGACTATTGCTGTAATGCTAACAGGGCACTCACTGGGGTAGCACTAGGGTTCAGAAGGATAGGGCTTTAGATTGAATTGACTCTACCGTGTGACCAAGCAAGTTGTCACTGTCACCATCAGCACAATGCACTGTCTCGGGGGATGGAGATATGAGAGATGGAGGAATGGAAGACTTGGGTCCCTGTTCTAAGTAGCACATGATGGGTAAGACTCTAGTCAATACCCAGAAACCAAGGCTTCAGATGCAAGTGAGCATTACAGGAATAGGATGTTGATGAGCTCATGGGTACTCAGGTTACAATGGGGTACAGGTACCACATGGGAGTCCCATACCTGTAAAAATACATTTGTCTATGTTCTGTGGAGCCAGCACCAAGTGCCAGAGTAGTGGTTCTCAACCTTACTAATTCTGAGACCCTTTAATACAGGTCCTCATGTTGTTCCAACCATAAGATTATCTCATTGCTACTTCAAATTGTTACTCTGCGACTCTCATGAATAGTAATGCAAATATCTGATGTGCAGAATATCTGATATATGATCCCTGTGAAAGGGGTTGCGACCCACAGTTGAGAACCACTACTCTAGTGCTTCAGTAAGTGACAGGGAGCTGAGTTGAGATCTGAAAGGCAACTGTTAAAGGTCCCTTCTGCAAAATGGGTCGATCCCTAAGAGTTGCAAGAGGACACACAATCTAGACATACTCAAATGAAAAAATGGGGATAGCAAAATGGATACAAAGTAGCGTCACCAAGAAATCAGCATGTCTAAAAACAGGGAAGGCTGACAACAGCAGCATACACCACAAAAAGGTCCAGGAACATGACCCCTCTGTCAACCACCCCCACACTCGGGGGTGTGGGGATCACCCACCCTTCATTTCCTAAGCACACACTTCCGAGGCGCCAGGGACACACAGATGATGGATGACCTGACTGGCAGACACAATAGGGGCTAATTACAGAACAGACTGCAATGAATGCTGTGCCCTGGGTGTTACAGGAAGGAGAGAACCCTAGCCTAGCTCAAGTTGACACATGGACGAAATCAAAGACACTTCCTGGATGATGGTGTGAGGATAGACCCAAGAGGTCACTGACCTGGGAGGGAAAACCATGCCCAGACACACCCCTCATGTGTGCCCTAGCCCCACCTGTATGAATAATCTGATCTGTCTGTGTGCAGTCGCTTGCTCCCTGTACAGCTAATACGAAGAGAAGGTCTCAGCCTTCCTCCTACAAAGCACTGAAGCCCCTCCCACTGGCCCTTTTCTCCAGCTCAGTCTGTATTTTTACAAAGTCCTTTGAAACTGAGGCTGTGGAGCACTGGGACATATGGCAGGCTCAGTCTGCCTGTGCTGAATTGTGCCTATTAAATCAGGTCTGAGATTTAAGGCCTTGCAATCATCAAGAGCCCATTTTCCTGGGTTCATAAAACTCTCGTGGCTCAGCTTCTGCTCTTAGTACAAGGCCTGTGCTCATAGATAGACCTGAAATGCTGCAAGTCACCTAATGGATATGGAACTCCCACCCAGTTAAGGTTTGGAAGCAAACCTGTTCATCAAATGCAAGGATGGCATAAAGGCGACTCTGTTTTGCATGTGGCCACACCGTCCTTAACATAGCATCGAGGTCTCAGGAAGGACACCAGGACAGTGGTTCCTTAGGATATGAGGTGGACCAAGTTTTCTGCTATGGGCTTTATGGATGTGCAGTGTTCACTTCTCAGAGCACCTCAACGTGAGTGCTCCCGAGTTCCATTTTGCTGATGGAGAGACTGAAGCTCCCAAAGGGTATGGACCTTGCCCAAGGCCTCAGATCCAAGCGACAAGGGATGGGAAAGTCTGCGGTCCCACTCTTCAAAGGAGACATCCTTTTGTCTTCTCAACAAACAGTTCAGTGCATCTAGGAAAGCCTGAGGACTATTTTCCAGGGAGGGTGAAGCTGGCAGGGACAGAGCATTGTCTGACCACCCCGTCCTCTCACAGAGCCTTGCTGCCCCTCCTGATGGTGGTTCTCTGCCGTGTGCCTATGCTAGGCCAGTCTGCAGGCCAGCATCAGGACCTCATCCAGGTGTGACTCACTTACCATGCAGTTAGCTGTCTATATGACCCACAGAGGAGCAGGCCCTGAATACCATTGGAGACTGTTCCTCTCTCTGTGTGTGTGTGTCTGTGTGTGTGTGTCTCTCTCCCCGTCTGTCTCTGTCTCTGTCTCTGTCTCTGTCTGTCTCTCTCTCTCTCTCTCTCTCTCTCTCTCTCTCTCTCTCTCTCTCTCACACACACACACACACACACACACACACACACCATCTTTGTATTTACAGGGTAACCGTGTCATAGTTTGATATGTATCATGATCAAGTCACATAATGAGCATGTGTACCTCTGCAAACATTTGGTTTCCAAAAGTGTCTGAGAGCTTTGGAGCTTCACACTACTTCAAACCCATTGTACTGACTCCAGGGTCAAGGCGCTGGCCTCCCTTTTACATTCTCATCAGTTACAAGCGAAGCTCTTTCCCACTGCTTCTGCCCAAAGAGGCTCTTTTACCTTGGACTTCAAAGCTTATTTCCAAGGGGAAGTGCCTTTGCCAAGGGGGCGGGGGCAATCTAAGCTTTAGCCAAGTGAGAAGAAACGGCTGGGGTTGTAAGAAGTAAACCTAAGACGCCTGGGCTGGGGCTGGGGGTGGCTTCTCCCCTAGAGTTCTGGGGCATCATCATGAGAAATGATGGCTTCTATGGTCAGAGAGGCAGTTGTCTTAGAAACAGGTGGGAGGTGGCATGTATTACATGATGGGATGAGATCTTTAGGCAACTGTACTATGGGTACCTAAAATAATTTTGGTACAGTAGAGCACCAGATGACCCCAGCAGGGGATTCACCACACCCAGGAGGAGTGGTGAGCTGTTCTCCAGGCTCCACCACAGCCCAAGCCACAGTCATGCTGTCCATCCAGACAAGACATAGTTATCACTCGCCATCATGATCTCATCTATGTGTACTATTTACTGACACTGAAGTACACACACTGTTGTGCAGCCTTCTGGGTCATTTATCTCCTATTTTATCACCCCAAACCTTCTGTACTTACCAATCTAGTTTCCCATTGCTTCCTCCAGCCCCTGGCTGTCACCTGTAAATTTCCTATCCCTTCATCTGACCATGCTAGACAACTCAGAGAAGTGGATTCATAGCATCTGCCCCGGGTGACACATCTGTTCAGTTTGTAGTATCTCATCTGACTCCCTTCTTCTGAAGGTTGGAAGATACCCGTGGCATGCGTAGACACCACCACACCTATGCCTGTCACTCTTCAGTGAATACTTGGATTGTGACCACCTTCTGGCAGTCAACAATGCTGTGGGAAACACAGGGTTACAATATCCATTCTCCCCCCACCCACTTTCTCAGGACAAATTGATGTCAGTCCCATCCACTGCCTCAGGGTTAGATTTGTCCCTGGTGACCTCAAGAAGCCGCCAGAGTAAAAAAGAAGAGAGCTGGCCTTGGGAGGTTTACTGTCTTCCTTCCCAGTGACTGGGAAGCCATTAGGCTACCGTCTCTGTTGTGTTTAAGGGTGGCTGTGAGTGTAGAAATCGACTATGGGTTTGTATCTCTACACATCAGGGCCCCTTCCCTTCCATCAGTGCACTATGCCCCCCAAACAAATGTTCTCTTCCCTTCAAGAAGGTGTTCCACCTGAAAACATCCCCAAGGCACTGAATGCAAGCCCTGGGATGGCCCTTCTGCCTTCCTCCCAGTCCTCCCTGCACATGGAGTCCTGGGATGGCCCTTCTGCCTTCCTCCCAGCCCTCCCTGCACATGGAGCCCTGGGATGGCCCTTTGGCCTTCCTCCGAGCCCTCCCCGCACATAGAGCCCTGTGAACACCCACACACACACACACCCCTGCAGCATGCTTCATCAGCTTCAGTCCTGAAGTGGTAGGGCAGATACAGCAGTCTGCCCCCACTCCTAGGAACTTAGGGCTCCTGGGTACATAACAATTGCTTGCACATTGACTGTACACACAAAATACCCTACACACATATCCTCCTAGTCACCAAATAATGAGCACCACATTATCACTCACAGATTATCATCAATAGAGTCCAGCCAATGATTCCCATATGGATACTATCTGGTCAGCCCTTTGAAGTGTATTTTGAAACCACTAATAAAACTACAGAGCAAAGCACATAGTAAATAAACAGACCCTGAATTTCCAAACAGTTTTAGAAAAACAATGGCTTCAGTGGGACTGACCAGAGCCTGAGGACTCCTGGGGGGGAGCAATGTGAGGACAGTGAGGGACCAGCTCTTCTAGACCATATTGGTTCTTTCATGATGTAGCCATATACATTTTTGTCATACATAAAGACAGAAGCAGCCTAGAAAGTTTTCATCCTTATTTAATTAAAAGGCAGAAAAGAAATTATCACTGAGCAAGCATAAAAATATTAAAGTGAGCTCCCAGGAGATTAAGGGGAATCATTTCCGCTGATAATGATCTCGAGGTGAACTCTATCAAGGGAATCATGCAGACAAGGGAGTGATCTGGCTTCTATTTCCAGCTTCCTGCCTCCCGGTCATTTAGAGCTGGTTCCAACTCCTAAATTCACTTTGCTATAAACTGGGGAGAAGAGGCCACCTGTCCATTAAAGAGGACGTTCAGCAGAGATGTCACATACAGCACCGACTGTAGAGCATACCGTCTTTGGGCAAGGAGTCTCCACAGGCAGTGCTGCTCCCAGTCACACACAAAGAATGGAACACAGGACGAGCATAACATATCAGTTCATGAGTAAAGCTCACCCTCCCCCAAGTGGATGCAGTCTGGTCTATAATTACTAAAAACAATTGATAGGGGATGGCCTTCTGCATATATGTTTCTCTTATTGGTTGATGAATAAAACACTGATTGGCCAGTAGCCAGGCAGGAAGTATAGGTGGAGCTGCCAGACGAGGAGAATTCTGGGGAGAGAACACAGACAGAGGCCACAAGAGAGATGCCATGTAGTTGCTGAAGGAATAAACAGGTCTGGGCAATCTCCAGTAAGATAAGACCACATGGAAATACATAGATTAATAGAAATGGATTAATAATTAAGAGAGAGTTAGCAACAGGAAGATTTGGTGGACTTTGCAGAGCCCCCATTGAGGGCCCTACCCTGCCTGGGGAGTGGTGGGTGGATGGAGTGGGGGTGGGCTGGGGTGGGGAGGAGGGTTGGGGGTGAGGGGAGGGAGAGGGAGAAGGGACTTGAAATAAGCTTGTTCCCTAACTAGAACTAATAAAATAAAAAAAGAGAGAGAGAGAGCTAGCGAATAATAAGTCTGAGCCATTGGCCAAACAATTTATAATTAATATAATCCTCTGTGTATTTATTTGGGGTTGAAGGGCAGTGGGATCAGGCTGGGCAGAAACTCCGTCTACAAGCAATTTACTATACATGCACATAATATAACTGATAGAATCTGAGTCATCCATGTGTGCACACATCCTGTCACAATATTAGCTGGTCACCTCTGGAGACAGTTTAATGGGGCATCTGATTGGCATGCATGGACCTGAAGGAGAGCTGGACCAATCCTAACCTGCCAAGTGAAGTTCATTACTGATGCCATTTCTGGGTGGTATAAAGTGGAAAGGGCTTCAGAGACTTCAGGAGAAAGCTCCTGAAGCAATTCCACTTCCTTCTAGCAGCATGATGAAAGCTAACCTGGCCAACCACAAAGTCCCAGAGATGGCAGGCATGATGCTTAAAACCTTGACCCCAGACCAGCATAATGACCTCTCAGTCCTGGGGTTTTAATTCTTGAATGACATTTATTTGTTGTGTATATTACATGTGTACAGGCCACTTGCATGTGTAAAGATCAGAGGACAGCTTCAGCTTTCCCACCATCAAGAGGGTTCTGGGAATTAAACTCATGTCACCAGGCTTGGCAGCAGATATCTTTACTGAGCCATCTGACCAGCCCAGTCCTGGGACTTGAGATGTGTTCAACAAGCTCCCCATGCCTCAGTAGGGTGGTGATAACTGGACCTACCGTAAAGGACACATACCACACACATACTAAAATAATTGCTTTTAAATCTTGGAAAGAAAACACAGACCAATGAATATCCATGCTTACATAACAGAAATTTGATGAAGTACATGCTCATCCAGGTAGCTTCCCAATCTGAAGAGACCCACGGTCTCAGTAACTATAGCCTGCTTCTGATGTTAACCAACCACACAGTCAGTCCAAATTCATCCCTGCCAGCCTCAACTAGGCATGCCTCCATGCCCCTGAGCCCGGGACATCTGTGCAGCTACAGCCCCTCTGTACCTCAAATACTTGCTTCCCCACCCCACTTATACTTCCCTTCTTCCTCCACACAGCGACAGTGCAGACTCTGACTCCAGCCTTGTTACCTGTCCCTGCTGTGGTTTCCCTAAATGTGCTCTTGATTGCCACAGGGCCTTGGCACTCCTTCCTCCTGATGCCTCACCTGCTGGCACAAACTAAGATGTTTCTTCCGGGAATTTACTGTGGCTTGTATCTGTGATTGTTTGTTTACTCCTTTACCCTCTGTTCAGAACAGCAAGCTCTCTGAGGGTAAGAACCAAGGATACTTTGCTCAAGCCCTAGGCCCAGCGTTTGGCACAAATGAGTAGACTCGATAAACATACCCCAGAAGCTGCAGGTCTGTGGAGGACTTGGGACATTAAGCACTTGTCTAATGTCTGCCCCACCTTTGTTCCTGGTCTGTCAGGGTGTGAACAAGCAGCCAGCTCCCGCTGCTACAGTTGGAAACATGTCTCCCCTGCCCAAGTCCCCCTCCCTTCAACTTTTCTGTAGTATTCTGTCACAGTGAGGTACATGGCCTGGTCCTCACTTCGAGGCTCCTCTGCTCCTCAGAGTCCCTCTGAATGAAGCATGGCCTGTAGTCGCATCGGTGCCTACTCGGCTGCCCAGCTACTTTGGAGGCTGAGGGAAGACAAATCACTTTGAGTCCAGGAGAACAGGGTAGGGTGGTGGCTCTTAAGACTCAACCCCAAAGAGGGAAAATCAGTTTTCTTCAATGGAGTGACATCAACCAGCAGCCTGGGCTGGCCCAGCTCAGGAGCAGACAGACAACACTAGCCAGACTCCACTGCTTTTCATGCCCTTCTTTTTTTGTTTTTGTAAAGAGAGAGAAAAACATGAAGCTGGGTGGGTAGGGAAGGGGGTAGGGGAGCAGACTGTTGAAAGAGAGGATGGGAAAGAATATGATAAAAAATATACTATATGAAATTCCCAAAGAATTAAAAGTAAAATTAAATAAAAGGCTCACCCCTGGTGGTCTATGTCTATCATTTCCATGTCCATAACCTCCCCACACAGCACTGCCTGTGGAGGACGAGACCTCCAAACGCTCAAGTCTATAGGGACATTTCAACCCATAGTAGTTCCTTCCCAGTACATCTGCAGCATGCTCCTGACAACTGTTTGTGGGATGGTTAGGGTGTGTGTGTGTGTGTGTGTGTGTGTGTGTGTGTGTGTGTGTGTGTGCTGCATGTTACATGTGTGTCTGTGTACACTCATGCAGAGTGTGTGCTCACATATGGAGATCAGAAGACAACCTCAGGTGTTGGTCCCCACCTTCCACCTCATTTGAGGCAGGCTCTCTCTCTGTTGTTTATAGGAGCAAATGCCAAGACTAGCCAGCCAGCAAGCTTCCCGGGGTCCTCCTGTGTCTGCCTCCCGTACTCACCATACGAATTCTAGGACTGGAGATGCAGGTCACAGGGGCTCTGGGAATCTAAACTCAAATCCTTGAGCTTTACTCATTAGGCCACCTCTCCAGCCTCCTCTTCACCATGTCAAAGGTCAAGCTTCTAGTAGCCCATCACCTACTAAATCCCTACTCAAAAGTCAGCATAGCGTCTAAATCGTACTTGGGCTAACCTTCTCTTAGACAAGAAAATGTCAAAGTAGCAAAAGATGAGAGTTGCCTGAGTCTCCTGGAGGAAGAAGAATCCAGGTCTGTGGAGGGATAGTATAAACAGGTAACTAGATAATGAATGCATCTTTTGAAAGAAGAAAAGAATCAAACTGTATTTTCTTTAAATTTTTATCTTTCGATGAAATAAAAAAAGGTTCTTTTGAGAAAGCACCAGCACACAAATTGTAATCTCGCTGGGAGCAGTAACCTTTGTCTGGGTGTGAGTGTTAATTATTTATTTTTAAACTTAAACAGATGTCTTTTACAAGCTCGCACAGTTGGGATCATCTGACTGGATTCTATTTAGCAGAACATCTCGCACCATCGCCCCAGGCAAAATAAACAGACAGGAAGAAAGAATCTCTTGTTCGCTGATCGAAAGTGTATATACTGCAGAAAAAAATGCTCATCTAGTCCAAGCCGACTTAAAACGACACAAAATGCATGGGTGTGAAGCTGTGCCTCTCAGGGGAAGGTGCTTTCTGCAAACAGTACTCCTGCGAGCACGAGCATGCATTAATTACATAAGCAGGTTAGGCCAAGTCATTTAGTCAAGTAACAGGACAAATGTCAACACAGGAAAACCTCCCCCTTGGTCCCTTGGACTGGAAGGTTAGGAGATCCTTGGTGGGATTTCCCAGGCTGCTCCACCAGCATAAGAGCTCACTGAGTTGCCCCAAGTACCCCATGTTAATTTTGTGCCACTACTGTAAGAACAGAGTCAAAGGAGGGGAGAACTGTGTAAGTACTTTCCAAGAGACAAGAAAAGGTCCCAAATTACCATAACAATTACCCAGTGTGGGAAGCACTACATCCTGTCATTGCTGCACAAAGGTATTGCACTCAGTGGATGGGTCTGCCTGAGTCCAGGACAGACTTCAGGGTAAAGGCCCCCCACCAGCCACATGCCACACTCTGTGGATCTCTCATTACAGTGCTATTTTACTACTGCTGGGTATCAGAAGGGAGGGAGAGAAAAATGGGCAGGTTGGTTAAATATACATATGCAGCTGTAAACAGGCATGGACAGGGTAAAAGGGGCTCTTTTGTGTGACCTCCTCATCTTCTAATGCTCACCCTTTCACAGCAGGTGCTCATCTGACTAACTGTCCACTCATCAAAAAAAAAAAAAAAAAAATCCACCCACGTTTAACCTACTAGCTCCAACAGTCAAGCTGAGGCTATAAAGCTCAGCATGGATTTCCCAGCTTTGGAAGCCACATGGACTAAAGGGATTGAAAATTTTCAAAATCCTCTTTGGCTTGGAGTTGTAAAATCACAGCCACACTGTGCCATTTCTGTCATTCATTCAGAGCTGCATGTAATGGACCAGGATCATCTCCTGAGTTATTTAGCATGCTCAGTGCACTCCTGGCTAAAGTACAGGGCTCTGTGGGTACCAGGCACCAAATCTGAGTCCATTCACTTGAGTCTCACGTAGGGAACCAAGAACCAATATGTCTCCCCCTCCCTCCCTTCCTCCCTTCTTCCCTCCCTCTCTCTCATGTGTGTGCGCTCGCGAGCGCACAAGCGTGTGTGTGTGTGTGTGTGTGTGTGTGTGTGTGTGTGTGTGTGTGTGTGTGTGTGTGATGCACAAGTCCACACTGGATTAGCTTCCTCAATTGCTTCCCACTTTTGTTTTAAACAGGTCTCTCACTGGGACCTGGGCTGGCCTTTTAGGCAAGGCTGGCCCAGTTCTAAGCCCCAGGGATCTGTCTCCATCTCCCCAGCACTGGATTACAGGAGTGTGCTACTGCACCTGGCTTTTTACATGGCTGCTGGAGGTTTAAACTGACAACTTTACCCACTGAGCTGTCTCCTCAGCCCTGCCCCAAGTTCCAGAACTAAGGCCCACAATGCCAGGACCCAAGCCTGGGAAGTTTGGTTCCAGAATTTAGACTCTTAATGCAAAGGAAACTATATGATACAGAAATTATTAGGAGGAAGTTTTTTTTTTAATGGTATCAAGATGTAGTACCAGCATTTAACTTCTTCCATTGAACACTTTCTTTCTGTCTTGGACCTCCCTGGCCAGCACAGCATCACAGGGTAAATACAGAGTGCAGCCAAGAGGTCATTTCTTCTGAGGCGACCCTCAGCCATGTGACTGCTCTCTCTTATCATCATTCACAAAGAACAGAGGGTAGAAGCAGCCCTCACACCTTAAGGGGCTGATGAGGAATGCATGACATTAGATGAGGCTGGCCTTTAAAGGATCAGGCTTTTTCCAGCCCTCATTCCCTGAAAACACAGTAATAAGCCTCAGAACAAAATAGAGTCATTACTCACACATGCTAGGGGTTAGGTATGAAGCAAGCACTGTGCCCTTGTTTCGGTCCCCAGCACCAAGTAAACTGACAGGGATATCACAAAACACAAGTAAATTTGCAAATGCAGAACTCATCTACTAAACGCACATATATCAAACCCACATCCTGTTCATGACAGTAATGGGCACAGCAGAATGGCAGTTAATGAGTCACCCAGTGCACCTGAGTGACAAAGGTGGACACAGCAATACCCCTTTCTTATCTGTCGGCACCAGCAAGCACCTGTCCTTCCCCTGCACTTTATAATGCAGGGTTTTGTTTGTTTGTTTTCATTTTTGTGTATTTTGTCATAATGTCACTGTTTTAAATGGTCCAGATCACAGAGCTAATGTATAGTTTAGTGTTGCCAACCACAAGGAAGCTGTGGTAGGCCCTGGGGACAAAACACGAACAAGACCCTTCATTTAGGCTTGAGTCAGGGCTGTTGAGTGTGGGCTCAAGCACATATTAAATCAGGTTTCTTTAAACACACAGAGAACAAGATTATGTACTAACTGAACGATGAAATATGACCAGAGGCTCTGGGGAGCCTGAGCCTGGAACAACAATGGTTCAGTATTCCCTAACTCAAGTGTGTTAAAAAACAAACAAACAGACAAACAAAAGCCAATAAGAGCATTGAGAATGCATCATCAGCAAGGCTTTTATTCTAGAAAGTCAGCTGTGGGGTATACAGGTAGCTGTGAAGAAGACACAGCACAGGCACTGACGGGCAGTGACCAGGCTACCAAGAACACTTCCATGCATGGTGCCTGCTGCCCTCTGGGCCTCCTGTCCATGGCTGGGCAACCTTTGGCCAGCATCAGCCACAAGTGCAGAGCTGAGTGGTCTCATCCTCTCTCATTCTGTGTTCCTGTGTGAGCATCCCCAGCCTGGCCACGGGCTACACCACAGCCCAGATGTGACAATTTTCACTGCTCACTGACTTAGCCACATGGAAGCACATCTCTGGCTGTGCCTGTTAGGGTGTTTCCAGAGAGGAAGGAATGGCCTGGGAGGCTCCACGCCATAGGGTCCAAGACAAGTGCTCACTACATCCTCGCTCTCCTTCCTGCTGTGGACAGGGTGAACACCTGTCTCATGCTTCTGCCACTGTCTCCCACTATGCTAGAATGTGACTCCTCACACAGCGAACCGAATATACCCACCCACCCACACCCCGGCCACAATGTTGCTTTCTTGGGTCTTTTGTCACAGCAACAAGAAAAGTAATTGTGTTGTTTGGTTTTACGTCAACTTGACACAAGCTAGAGTCATTCTGGAAGAAAGACCCTCCATTGCAAAAATCCTCCCCACCACAGTGGCCTGTGGGCATCCTCTGTGCTGCATCCTCTTGTTTAATGACTGCTGTGAAGGGTCCAGCTCACTGAGGGTGCTGCCAGCCCTGGTCTGGTGACCCTGGGTGCTATAAGAAAGTAGGCTGAGCAAGCCATGAGAGCAAGCCAGTAAGCAGTATACCTCCATGGCCTCTGCTCTTATTTCTGCCTCCTGCATCCTGCCTGGTATCCCTCAGTGATGGACTTACAAGCTGTAAGGTGAAATAAACCCTTTCCTCCCCAAGTTAATTTTAGTCATAGTGTTTTAAAATAGCAACAGAAACCCTAACAGAGACAGTAACTAATACATTAGCTGAGTGGCCAGCATGCCGTCCTCCACCCTCATCCCCACCTGCATCCAGACACTCCTCCACCCTCATCCCCACCTGCATCCAGACACTCCCCCACCTTCATCCCCACCTGCATCCAGACACTCCTCCACCCTCATCCACACATGCATCCAGACACTCCTCCACCCTCATCCCCACCTGCATCCAGACACTCCTCCACCCTCATCCCCACACGCATCCAGACACTCCTCCACCCTCATCCCCACCTGCATCCAGACACTCCTCCACCCTCATCCCCACCTGCATCCAGACACTCCTCCACCCTCATCCCCACCTGCATCCAGACACTCCTCCACCCTCATCCCCACCTGCATCCAGACACTCCTCCACCCTCATCCCCACCTGCATCCAGACACTCCTCCACCCTCATCCCCACCTGCATCCAGACACTCCTCCACCCTCATCCCCACCTGCATCCAGACACTCCTCCACCCTCATCCCCACCTGCATCCAGACACTCCTCCACCCTCATCCCCACCTGCATCCAGACACTCCTCCACCCTCATCCCCACCTGCATCCAGACACTCCTCCACCCTCATCCCCACCTGCATCCAGACACTCCTCCACCCTCATCCCCACCTGCATCCAGACACTCCTCCACCCTCATCCCCACCTGCATCCAGACACTCCTCCACCCTCATCCCCACACGCATCCAGACACTCCTCCACCCTCATCCCCACCTGCATCCAGACACTCCTCCACCCTCATCCCCACCTGCATCCAGACACTCCTCCACCCTCATCCACACATGCATCCAGACACACCCTCACATGCATTTCACTTTTCCAGGCTGAGCCCCAGATTATCAAAGTCTGATGGTAACATTAAACCAGAACAGGCTCAACTCTCCGCACTACCCAGGTGACCCTCAACAACCTCAAGGGACATCAGCTCACACTGAGAATGGTAAGCCCCTCTGAGAAAGTGTTCCAGGCCTAAGAAGGTGTCAGACCATCCAACCTTATGTTATAAGGCATTTATATCCATCAAGAAAAACTGCCTGCAACATAAGAAAACACTGTTGAGACTAAACCCAGGGCTCAAAACGAAAAGCCACTGTTTACAACCATTGGGAAAATGCACTTAGCCATGCCATGATCCTGAGACCCTGTCACATGTAGCCCACAATGGCCACTAAAGCCCAGACAGAAGCACTCCTTGTTTCTCCTGTAGCCTGAGGTTGAAGGACGATAGAAATGGAGTGGCCAGGATTGGACATGGCTATCCCAGGCTAACCTAACTCCCAGTGTGAGTGAAGAGATGCCATCACTTCTGCCAGGACTATAAAAAGAAACTAGAGGCGTCCCCCTGAGGCATCCTCTGTTAATCTCCGTTCACAAAAGTGCCATGTTAGAGGTCTGTAGTAGGCATTCTTTTCCCATTGAAAACAACAACAACAACAAGAAAAACTTCCAAAAACTATCAAATGGCATTCCAAATGGCAAAGTGATTTGCTGTCCAACTCCGAGTCTCAGATCAGCTTGGGAGTCTGTCTGAAAAGGCGGGCATCTGGTACCAATTTGTGGCAATACAAAAAAAAAAAAAAAAATCAATGCCATCACTCATGTAAATATTTCCTCCTATGCCAGATTCCACCAGCCTGTATGTATCTTATTCATTTCCTTGTATTTCAGTCTCCACTTTCCTTTTCCTGGCTCCAAAGAGATAAAGTTAAGCATTTTGAATGTTGCACCTTTCCAATGCGCTATGCACACTAAATTCTTTCTCTCTGTAAAATAAGGTCTGCAGGATAGCTGGAACCAGATACATCATTTCTGATGCTTCCAATCCGCCTGGCCCCCATGAAACACCTATGTCGGAAGCAATGTATAAAATGTGGCCCCCTTGCCCTGCTTACAAGACAGCTTCCAACCAATGCAGCCTTCATCAAACACCAGGCTGTGGACAAGTGACAGTGTTAAGAATGTGTTGGACACCTAGGCCTTAAAGCAGAACTCTTAGATAAAGCATTACCCATGTCAAATGGCAACAAGTAGAGGGAAAGCATGGCCTTAGGGGTCAGGTGGGGTCCCAGCTCTGCTGGTTTTAGGGATTTGGGGAGAAAAATCAAACTCCAGCAAGTTCAGGTCCCCCATTGACATGATGACTTTGGCCCCCATAAAATCTGCAGAGGATCAAGAGGGCATTTGGTCCCAACAAAAGCTTCAGTGTTAGTGAGAATTACAGTCCATGTACCTCACAGAGGCCGTAATTAGTGGGTTAGGGCTTCAAACTCACTACAGATGACAACTGAGGCTCAAGGGACCTGCCCTGATCCACAGACCTAGGAAAAAGCAGATTGCATCATGTCTAAGAGTCAGGTGAAGTCTCAATGCCAGGTGTGACAGCTGGTCCTTTCCCTTGTTTTATTGGTGATTTTATATAATATCATGCTTACTGAAAGTTCACAGGGCCCCATAAGCTGGTAACTGTTATTCAGAACTACCAATAAAATAAGGGAGAGGACCAAATGCCACCCCTCCCTTCTTCCCTGTGCTCCATCTCCAAACCCATCCTACTGACCACCCCATGCCTCTGTCCAGTCTCCTTATTCCCTCCACTGTGATCACGGGGTTTATGTGGCCATCATCAGCCATCTATCTGGACTACCGACTTCCACTCTCTCTGGCCTCTGCATATCTGCTATTCTTGTCTGCCCCTTCCAGCTCTGGGTTCCATGAACACTTTGATCCCACTAAATACATACTGGCTTCTACTGTCTACAGAGTCCTCCAGTCTCTAACATATATATGCATACTGGCTTCTACTATCTCCCAATTATCCCTCCCTGTCCACTCCCCTCTGTCCTCAGACCTTACCTCAGCAGCCACTCCCTATGGCAAGCCTTCTTTGACACACCAACATGGTTTTTACTGCAGGCCAACAGGGTCAGTATCTTTCTGTCTGTAACATGTATCATGCCTACAACCTTCTATCTGTCTATTTTGCCTGTTCACAAGGTGGCTTCCATTTACATATCAGCTCAGTGATGACAGGGACTATTCAGACTAACACACGTTCTATCAATTCCCAGCTTGTACCTCGAGCCCACCAAGCCTCTCTAACCTTTGCCTCCACCCAGGCAACTGTGTTTCTGGATGTAAGAGGTTTCTACTTAGCATACGTGTTACCCACCCAATTCTTCTCCTTCACTCCCCAAAGTCCCTGTGTCCCAACTACCCCCCTTTTCTTCTTTAAACACACCTCATGGACCCAGAACACATGGTCCCCAATTCCTATAACCTGCGTCTCATCTTTAGGTGGCTTTTCCTCTTTGGTTTGTGTGTAAAGGAATTGTTTTTGTTCTTTAGATAGTCTTGCTATGTATCCCTCTCGCCCCAGCCTTTGACATGCCAGGGTGACAGGAGTCTACCATTCCTGTATCTCTCATTGCTTCTCATCTTCCTCTAGACGCCTTTCCTGTCACCATGTCTAAGGGAGAGTCCCTCTAAGGCAGCCTCCAGGGTTTATTTTACTGGCAGTT
The DNA here is from genome assembly GCF_003668045.3 of Cricetulus griseus. Classification (NCBI taxonomy): domain Eukaryota; kingdom Metazoa; phylum Chordata; class Mammalia; order Rodentia; family Cricetidae; genus Cricetulus; species Cricetulus griseus. The sequence goes on from NC_048595.1 coordinate 224,492,226, forward strand.
TTATGAATGTCTTTTTTCTGCCCATCTCCCACACCAGTGGCTGAGATGTATGGGGAGAGTGGCACCCCAGAGCTTGGCACAAAGCAGAAAGCCTTTGAGTCTTTGCACGCCTGAAACAGTGGCTCCGACCTTCCAGCAGAGGTGACTTGAAAGCACAGACAGGAGTCAGGAAAGCTGAGGTGAAGAAACTCATCAGAAACCCACCAGATACCCAGCTGGCCTTGAGACAGGCAGAAAGAGAAGGGTGTGAGCAGGCAGTGGACTCAGAGCCTCCCCTCATGTACCACTCTGACGAGAGCTGGTCTAGATTGCTTCCACTGACTTGCACAAGAATGCAGGCTTTCATATAATCCAGGAATCTCATAATTAAAGCACCAAGCTCTGGCCACACCTGTGGGGGTCTCTGTGGCCTTGGCCAGCTGCAGAGAGATGAGCCTCAAGAGGCAAGAAGGCAGTCTGGCTCAACAGGACTCAGTGGCTGGTTCAAACTCCAGGAGTCTGATCCTGAGTCCTTTATTTTAGGCATAGTTAAGCACAGCACAATTTGGTGATGGTTAGCTCAATCCCGAATGAACAAGAAAGTATCCATAAGTCTCCTCAAGAAACAAAGCAAGCACATACAGATCAGACGTGACTACATAGAAACTCTCTGTAAAGGCCACAAAGATGGGTTCTATAAATTGACTGAGAAAAACAAATTTTCAATAGGGGGAGGTGGGGTGGGGACCCCCCACTGGAAAAGTCATTAGCCACATAGATAGGGCAAAGGGCACCAGGTAGTAATCATGTTGGCTCTCAGCCTTCTGGGCAGACAATGGGTATTGCATTCCTTCCCTTGAAGGAATAACCCTACGTGCTTAACATCCCAGATTCCCCTAGTGCTTATTTGTGAGCACAAGGACTTCGTGCCTCCTGCACCTGTCCTGAAGGCCACTGTGGGGGACATGTTCAGAGAATTACTGCTCTAAGGCCTGCCAAAGATTTGAACAAAAATGTCAATATCCAGAATGGAGTTTAGATTCTACCCCCACCCCTATCAAATCCCAGAGCCTCAGGCACCAACAGGTCTCCTCTCCCCTAATTTTGGTTTGGTAACTGACTTTGTTGTAATTTAGATCTGGGATGTCTCTCAAGGGCCATGGTGTTACAGGCCTGTGGCCTGGTTACTGAAAGGCCTGTGGGTCATCTGGGAGTACACTCTTCAGGGAACTGTAGAAGTCCAGTCTCTGTTCTGGTATTTCCTGGCCATGAACTCCACAATTTTGGGCTATCACATACTCACCATGCCGGGTTGCTTACCAGTGGCCTACAATTTCCCAAACAACAAACCAACCTCCCCCATGGAGGTCACCTCAGCTATTGTTACAGTGACAAAAAGCTAAGTTAAAACCACAGAACTTCATGTGAGAGCTGGCTCCTGGCTCTGACCCTGATCTTCAGCCACTCTGACAACTACAGTTCTGAAGACAAAAATCTAAACTCTGGGTGGGGTAGGGCTGCTTCCCCTGGGACTCTATGGAGATCTGTGTCCTCCAGCTCCCATTGGGGCAAGCATTCCTTAATGTTCTCTGATCATGCAGACATATCACATCAACCTGTCTGTCTGTCTTCTTGTTCTGTCGCATTCTCATGGCCTTAGGAAGACACCGTCATTGCCTTTGGAGATACCCTGGTTCAGTATAACCTTGTGTTAAATAATCACAACTATAGTCTCATTTCTGCTAGGTCTCAAACCCAGACAACAGCTATATAACATAACAAGCAAGCCTGGCCGCCAGGTTCTCCCAGCATCCCTCAGTCCCTATCTGTTACCAGATATAGCTGAACTTCTACCACCTTCTACCCTGAACGCTCCAGCCCAGGGTTGGGCTGCCTTCCCCCCAGCTGCCCTTCCCTATATAATCCAGCCATTTTGGTTATCTAGTCCTTTTGTCTACCTTTTACTCTCTCGACCTCTTGGCCCAGGCCAGCTCTCAATCTGCAGCTTCTCTCTTGCTCTCCCTCTCACGGTCCGGTTTAGTCTGCCAGCCATGTTCAACCTGGAGTCTTCCCTCTCTCTGCTTTCTCCCTTATATCTACAGTAAAAATCGTCTCCATACTTTAAGAGTAGTCACGTCCTCTGTTTATTTCATTTTTCATTTCATTTCTAAGAGGTCCCATTCTGCAATTCCAAGCAAGCATAGGAAGGGGATGCTGTTCCCCAGAATACACTCTACAACAGCAAACCCCAGGTCCCCCCAAAAATCAGGTGACTGCTGTGGGCTCTTCCTGGAGAGTATGTCCAAGCCAGACAAAGAGGACATCAAGAGACCAAAGGGGCAATCCCATCCAAGTTGAGTTAGGTATTTATCTGGGTGACTTACAGGAGGCATGGGTGACTCACAGGTGTGTCTCTGAAAAGCCCATGTTACCTGTCCCTGCTCCCTCTAAAGCGAGTCTTGCTTCCCCTGAGGGAGTATCCAGTGGGTGACAAGGCCAGGTGCTCACCGTGCTATGACAGGTGCTCTGTAGGCCCAGCTCACAGGTCAGTCATCTGCAAGAGTGCTAGTGCCTCCCACCTCAGCCCACGACACACACTGTCTCACTGCAGTCTTCCTTTCCAGTACCCTTGCCCTCCTAAACACTCGTGTGTCTCCTAAGCTCATGTGCAGCTGGGCAGAATTACACGCAACTCGAGATCAGAGCAAGAAGAAGCAAGAGGCTGCACACAATCTCAGTTAAGGGTCTCGTGCCCTTCTCCCAGCTCCTTTATGTGGCAATGGTAATGGGCCCATGTGTGAGGGTCTCACTGGGTACTCACACTGGTACTCATAACTGGGCACTCACACTGAGCACTCACTCACACTGAGCACTCACTCACATTGAGCACTCACTCACACTGAGCACTCACTCACACTGAGCACTCACACTAGGGACGCTCACTGGGGCTCACAACTGCTCTGATTTCAATAGTAACAGCCAGGTCGGGCCCAGAGGGCAGTACTTCAGAGTAAAAGAGAAGTGTAGTGTGTGAGTAAGAGTCCCGTATTTGGGCTATCACTGCATTCAGTCCTTCCCTTTCCCTGAACTCCACCACCCTTTCCCCATTTCCAGAGCCTGCATGAGTCTCCTGAACTCTAAAATGGGAGAGGCAGGTGAAAAACTGAAAATTCTGGATATGCACAAATTCATTTTCCTGAAAGGACAGCTGTGACACCAAAGGGACAAAAAGTTTCCCGTGGGCTCCATTCCACTGCTGGCCCTGACTTCTGCCACCCGGAGCCCAGCTGCTTGGGCACAGAGATTCTGCTTCTCTTCTCAACAAGAATTGGACCTCATTCAAACCAATCCACCCTGCCTGGCTCAGATACCTGGGCAGAATTGATACCGAAACTGCTGCTGTCCCAATAACAAATAGGTTATACCTGGGAGCCTCCTACAAGTTGTGAGGGTTTGCCCTGGGGTGCAAGGGGGTGGGGTGCAGGAAGAGGGGGACCTATGAGGTAGAACTTACAACAAGAATCAGCCAAGTCACTGAGTAGCAATGGACTCGACTCCCTGTGTCACAGCCACACTGTCCTGTACATGCCCAAGGAGCCTTCCTCTGGAGTGGGTATGCCACATAGACCCTGGAAGCTGAGCAGATGGCACCCAGCACCCAGCCACAGGGCAAGAACTCTGCAAAGGAAGTAAGGAAAAGTGTATCTCCCTCGCTTGTCCTGCATGTCCAGTGAGGATCCTCCTGGCATGGCATCTTCTGACTGCCCCTTTACACACGGGCAAGATGGGCTGTGGTACCTCACCTCACCTCTCTCCTGTGCTGAGTCAGCAATGGCAAACAGAACGCACTGGATCTTACTGTATTTGGGATGCAGGAGCATGGTTCCCCATATAGACTGTTCTTACTAACTACCACTTACGAGATTATAAAATGGTAGTGACTTAACCATCCCAGTCATGACCCTGGTTCCCCACCACCTTCCCAGGCCTGACCCGACATCTCAATTGCATCCTGATGGGAACACAAGGGTGGTTAGCCAGGTGCAGCTAACTGGATGGACACAGAGGCTTCAGCTCCCGGTCCTGATCACCCCTGGGATGGTTCACTAACAGAGTCAATGTAATGGATAATGGATACAGTGTTTCCATAGACCTCCGGTGTGTCTATCGGGGGTTCCTGGGGTGAACCCTGAATGTGTGTAGGTTCCTACACTGAATAGAAAGAGAAAAGGAAGGGGCTGAGTTCATTGCTCTTTCTGATTCCTGGTGCAGAAGTCACGTGACCAGCCAGCACACTGTCCCTGCCATGAGGGACCACACACACCCTTTTGAACTATCACCTGAAATAATCCATCTGTAAGATCCTTTTGACAGATAATCAGTCACAGCAACAAGAAAACTAATACATCCCACGAGGCAAAACTCATAGCCCAGACCTACAGACCAGGGACGGCACTGGGGCTTAGAGACTGTGGGTGGTGGTGAGGTTGCTAAGTGACAGAGCTGTGTAACTCTCCTTCTCAGTCCAGTCTCTCACTGATGACAAAGAGGCTGAGAGGTGAAGGAGAAGGCAGAGGTGCCAGGGCCCATTCCCCATGGGAAGAGCTGACCTTCTTGGGTTCTTGGGAAAACTTTCCACCACTCCTTTCAACTCCGGGTCCTGCTGGCCTGCCTAGGACGTTATCACATGGTATCACACGCTTGCTGGCAAGCTGCAGCACCAAACCCTGGCATGACATTGTATCCCTCACCACACTGACTGCAAAGGACTGTCAGGTCCAACCTGCAGGGACTTGGGACAGGACAGGAGGTACAGGCTGCAGTGCTCAACAGATGCCTTTGTTTTGCTAAGCAATGCAACTCGACAAGTAAGTTTCTGGGTGTTTTAAGACTCCCGGAATTAGAAAACACAGATTTTACACCAGTGTTCCCACTCTAAGTGACCTTCTAACCCCTGCCATCTCCGAAGACTTGATGAGGCCCTTTGTGAGATGAAACTCCAAACAAATCAAATTTACAATACCCACTGGACAGAGCAAAGGGCGCAACCACCTCACACATCCGTCACCTACCTCCCTTCTTCCTCACATCCTAAAGCAAACTGGACTCAGGAGAACCGGCTTCAGCGTGAGAGCCCCATCTCACGCACCCAAAGTACAAAGATTCCTCCACCTCACCAATCTCTATCATGCATAGCTCTGGCCTCCTATGACTACAAAGTAGACATGTTGGTTTATTAATAATTTGATCAATGAGCAAAGTGTTTTAAAATGAAAATCAATGTTCTAGGCAAACAGATCTTTGGCCCTTGCAAATATTCTGGACACTTGTTGGTATTATCTTTTTGACAATTCCATCATGATCTCTATTTCCATAAAGGACATGGAATCTTGAAAACAAGAGTGACACTGAGGGCCGGGCGTTGGTGGCTCACACCTTTAATCCCAGCACTCAGGAGGCAGAGGCAGGCAGATCTCTGTGAGTTCAAGGCCAGCCTGGTCTCCAGAGTGAATGCCAGGATAGGTTCCAAAGCTACACAGAGGAAAAAAAAAAAAAAGAGTGACACGGAGTCCCTCCATACACCCATGATACTGCAGTGCCCCAAGTGCTAAGGCTCTAGTCTCAAGAGCTTTCTAAGTGCCGTCTCTGTGGCCAAGCATGCAGCAATAAGCCCCAGGCCACACCACTGACAACCTCCTTCAATATGAACTAGTGTGCAATTATCTAAACTACTCACACAAACAGAGCAGGGCCGGGAAACCCCATCAATAGCATATTCCCAGAAGTCTCAGAAAACAAACCAAAAACAAAACCACGGCACTGTAGTTCTTAAACAAAAAATTAACCAGTGAGCTCATGATTCTACAGAGTGCCAAGACTTGAGTGTCTGATTTTGTGGGCTTTAAAAAAATTTAATTTTTTTAAGTGTATGCATAGTTGGGGGCTGCAGGTACCCAAAGAGGCCAGAAGAGGGTGTCAGATGATAGGATCTGAAGTTACAGGCAGCTAATGAATGATCCAGTGTGAGTGCTGGGGTCCAACCCGGGTCCTCTGCAGGAGCGGTACGTGTTTTTAACCACTGAGCCATCTCTCCAGCCCTGAAAGTTTTGTTTGAAAATTTACACAGACCAAACTCAAATGATGGGTTTGGCTTTTGTGGTGCTGGGGAATCAAACTCAGGGCTTCCTGTATGCTAGGCAAACATGCTGCCAACTGGGCTATATCCACAGCCCTTATATTTGGAAGTAAAAAATATTGATAGTAACCCTGGAAGACACATCACCTTTTGTGGCAGGTTCTTTTTTCCCTGAAGCACTTTTGAGACAGGGTCTTGCTATGTAGCACAGACCAGTCTTGAACCCACGCTGGTTCTCCTGCCTCCATCTCCATTGGGGTTGCAGGCAAAAGCCAACATGTCCAGCTACTCAGCAGATTCTTCAGAAACTGGTTTTCCATGTGCTTCCTTTGATGTGGACACTGGCATGGCCCCCAGAGGACAAATGCAACGCAAACGTGTATTCATAGGGCACACCAGTCCTCAGGAAGCCAGGAGAGGGACCAGTCAGCAGTCTGGTGGAGTCCTGCAGTGTTAACAGTCCTGTGCTGAGAAGTTCAGTTTACTAGTCAGATCAGAGCTCGCCATCAGGTCTGCCAATACTTCCCCTAGGCAAACCCAGCCCACCATTATAGCTAAGAGGTTTTATCAAGTATCCATAAGTCATGCAGCCTCAGTCTCCTCAGCTCTAAAGTGGGTAGAAGCTGCCTCACACAGGGACATGCAACAGATACAGCTCAAACACACAGCAATGAAAGGGAGTGAGTGCTCTGGCCCTGTCTCACCACATAGGCAGCCTCAACTCACTCCAGGATCTGGCTAAGGTTGGGATGGGCCCTTCAGGTTGCAGGACAGAGCGGGAGGTGGTTAAGTATCCTGCCCCACCAGATAAGCTGGGGCAGGAGTGATGGCTGGGAAAAAATAAAAGGCCTGGGAATTGGGGGAAGCAGTGATGTGGAAAGATGGTCTTGGAAGAAAAGGATGAGCTTGAAGGTGGAGGACCTGGTCAGGTTCCAGGATCGAATTTCTCTGCTCGGCAGAGGATGTAGCTCCCAAAGGTAAACCGTTTTGCCTGATAGAGTCAGACCCTGGGTTTGTCCCCAGCACTGCCAAAAACAAACCTGAACCTTCCTACTGACACTGTTAGGCTGTCCTGGAACTGGGTTTTGTTTTGTCTCTGTGGTCACTTCAGAAAAAGAAGTCCATTTTGGTGAGACCTGGCCCCAAATGATCCACCCAAGGATCTGACAGCAGACAAGCCAGAGAGGTCAACGGAAGGTGGGTTAACATGTGTGGAAGAGCATCCTGGGATAACAGACATGAAGAGCATCCTGGGATAACAGACATGGAACAGCATTCTGGCATAACAGGCATGAAGAGCATCCTGGGATAACAGACATGGAAGAGCATCCTGGGATAACAGGCATGGAAGAGCATCCTGGGATAACAGGCATGAAGAGTGCCATGATCCTTTGCGACACCCTGGGGACTCTTCCCTGGAGGAGCCTACATGTACAGCTGTGATGGCAGTCTGAGAATCATCCAGTGCATTGGGGTGGAGGCTGGATGGCAGCAACCAGAGTCAGCCAAGGCTGCTCTGTAAGAAATATAAAGATAAGACTGGAAGGGTCAGATGTGGGTCTCAGATGAGTCTCCCTACCCAGAGAAAGGGAATGGTGGGCCCAAAAGAAGAAAGGGGTCCTCTTGAACACCGTGTCATCTAGGACAGAACTGCCAATGGTGGGCAGAAAGGGGCCCAAGAACCCCGCACACCCTCTGGGCACTGAGCACCCACCAAGCCACAGGTGCCATGGTTTTGCTGAATCAAGCCAGGGAATAAATAGCTGAGGCTTCTGCTGATCACCTACAGTTTCTGTCACAACTCCTCAATTCTGTCATCCTAGCACAGAGAGCCAAAGACAACACAGACATGTGTGGGTGTGGCTGTTTCCAAGAAATCAACATATAAAAGGCTAGTGGGACACCCCTTGCTGACCCCTGACTGGGGACCAGTGTAACAATGTGAGGATAGCATGTGATCAGGGTACTGAGGACAGCAGGAATGGAAAGCAAGGCTGGTCCCACACACCAGACTGTGACAATAGGGCAGGGACAGTACCTGGGGAGTAAGGGGCAGTAAAGGGGACAGGAACCACCTGAGGAAGGGGTCTCAAGTAGGTTCCCTACGGGATTTCACTACTGTGGCCATAGAAAGCCCTGCTTCCTCTAGCCCCCAGAGGTTCTCCTGAGACGATACAAAGGAAGAATCTAAATTAGGAAATCAGGGTGGGCAATGATCTTTGAAAGAAATTGTAACACAGAGGTGTGTAGGCACCAGCACATTCCAAAGGCCTTAGAACTATGTCCCACATATGGACTGAGGGGCCTCGGGCAAGTTACTTAACCTCTCTACACCTTAAAACAGGGCTGACACACTGTCTCGGGACTGCCATAAACAGGACTCACCGAGTCCTCATAACTGGCTACCTGTGTGTTAAGTAATGATTCTGTGTCTAAGGTCCTGTCCCAAGACTCACATGGGAGGGTGAGAAGTACCCTCACTCTGTGGGAGCTCAAACTGTGCTAAATCAGGTGTTTACTTGTGTCACTCCATTTTATGTGATCAGCACGGTGGGACCATGTAGCTGAAAATCATCACAGTCAACTTTGCTAAATGAATACACGATACAGGATGTCAAGACCCATTACTAGAGTTTCTTCTTCATACCTGGCAGAAAAACAAAGTACCCAAGGTCACCTTCTGCCTGCTGTGTGACCTTGGACTCCTGCTGCACTCTTGGCTAGGGCTGCAATCCACATCTATCTACAAAGCACTTTATAAATCCCCTTAAGGTTACTAGAGCCCACTTCCTCAATGGAGGGGTGTTGACTGGGAATGGCCACCCAGGCAGGCCAAGGCTTCCAGCTTGAATGGCCTTCTGAAGTCTGAAGTCCAATGTGACCCTCCAATTTCTCAGGTGGCAGAGCTGCAGGTGGTACCTGTCTATAATTCCAGCACTTAAAAGTGAGGAGTTTGGGAGGAGCAGAAATTCAAAACCACCCTTGGCAGCAAAGCAAGTTTGAAGCTGGTTTGGGCTACTTGAGACCAATCTCAAATAAGTCAACCCTACACTGAAGGGAGTCCTGACATTTGCTCGTACACTCACTCATTCATGTTTTCCTAGCGGGTTCATAAATAAACTCACTACTGCTTTGCATCTAAATCTTTTTTTTAAGACAGGGTTTCTCTGTGTAGCTTTGGAGCCTGTCCTGGAACTCACTTTGTAGACCAGGCTGGCCCCGAACTTACAGAGATTCGCCTACCCTCTCATATACTTCTACAGTTAAATTATCCTTTGCTCCCAAGCCAGATATACCCTAGGTCTTCACAGCATGCCACAGGCCTTAGACTACTAGCCCTGGACAAACAGGCTCACTTATCCAAAGCCTTTCCTACCATGAGGTAACAGGCTGAGAGCCCAGAATTCTCAAAGCTGGTCCTGGATCAAGTCAGCAGCTTGCACTGTTTCCTCCTCCTCTGCCTGGAATGCCTGCTGTCACTGGCCACTCCTTCTCACCTAACTCCCCAGGCACTAGCAGCTTCTGGGCTAGCTATTGGGCAGGCAAGGCAGGACCCAAAGTGGCTTCCACACCTCTCCCCAGAGAGCACAACAGGCTTCCAATTTGTTCAGCCTCTCCAGCTCACACATGCTGCAGACTCTGTCACTGTAAGAACACTGTGGGCTTGGGCCTGAGATATCCTGACATTGACAGCCAGTCTTCGGAAAACACCTGCCTGGATCCTGGCTCTGTCAAGATCATAGCTCTGGATTCTGGAAACATAGTTCAGAGGTAACCTGGGTTTGCTGACTGCTGAGGGAATCAGTCACAAAGCAGGGAGGTGACAAAGTTAGGGGAAATGACCACCATCCCACCCAGACTCTGGCTCTCAACTCCTGGAGGGTTTGCATCTTTTCTTTCCACTAAAATCTGAGATTACAGTTTATTGTGGCAGGAACTGAGTGTCCATACTGATTTGAGGAATAGCACAGAGGGGGAGGCAGAAGCCCATTAAGTAGGCAGGAGAAGCAGTCAGCAAAGAGCCTGGGCTCGACCCTGACAGGCTGGGGATCCTGAACCACTGACCCCTGAGAACAGCCCCTCAGCCTCACCTCCGGAAGCTGTTGGACCTGGACAGTGTCCCCCTCCACAACAACTCCCCCTTTATCCTAGGGCTGCTTAGTTGGGCGGAAAGGACAGCTAGCTTTTGGTTTTGGCAATACGTAGCCCAGGCTGGCCTTGCTCCCCCTGCCTTAGGGTCCTGAGTTCCAGGATTATGGACAAAAGCTACCTTGACTAACTGGACTTCCTGCTTTTTAAGAATAGAGCCCGAGGGCATGTTAACTACATTGACATCCACAGCCCTGACCCTAGAGAACATTTAGTATTCAGTCAGTTTTAGCATTCAGAAAGCTAAGTGCAGCCAATACTTTATTTGTAAGGGCCTGAGACATAGGCCAAAGAGCTCAAGAGGAAAGTGACTCAGAAGGGTTGATTCACCTGCCCAGGGTCATACAGCTACCATGGTGGCACCATCATTCCAACTCAGGACGTGGGTCCTTCATCATATGGCCTCCTTCCACAGCAGACCTCATTCTACATGGGACATGTGGAGTGCTAACACATGAGTGCTAACTCAGATGTTCTAAAGGCAAAGACCTCTGCTATTTTTAAACACTGCAGCCCTCTGGCTGGCAATCACACCTGAGCCCCCCTCTGCAGCCCTCTGGTTGGCACTCACACCTGAGCCCCCCTCTGCAGCCCTCTGGCTGGCACTCACACCTGAGCCCCCCTCTGCAGCCCTCTGGCTGGCACTCACACCTGAGCCCCCCTCTGCAGCCCTCTGGCTGGCACTCACACCTGAGCCCCACTCTGCACTGCTAGGTGGCTGTCTGCCAGTCAGGAGCTTCCAATGCTCTCTGAAGCCAGCTGTGGCCTAGGATGATGTTTTTAAAGTAAAATAAGCCTTAAAATACATTTCTAAAATCTGTTCCCTTTGCCTATTATCACCTTGCCCATGTGGGGCTCACTGTTCCAAGACGAGGGGAAACACGGCTGGGTGTAAAGTTCAATGGCAGCTGGTGGCTTCCATCTCAGAAACCCCAGACCTACATGGAGACCAGCGCACAAAGGCTAGCAGGATCCATGGGCCTAGGAAGTGGTAACAAAGTTTGAGGATAAAATAGAGAAGAAAAATGTCAGACCATCAGAAGAGGGATACAGAATCACATGAACAACCTGCCTACCCTGCTCCTGACAAATTGTCATAGTCAGCAGCTTAAAATTTATCAACGGGCCTACTGTGTGCAAGGCAGTGTTAAGGCTGAGGGCAGAAGGGAAGAAGCCATGTTTGGATGCAAAGACCCAGGTTCCTCTCCAGTCCCAAGCCGGGTCCCATGGTCAGGGTGCGGCTCAGTGGCGGGGCCAGTCTGAGACAGTACTTCAATCACTCTGAGGCCACACACAGGGCAGCTGTGGGGCAAAGGCCTCTGATGTCCAGTTTCTGTGTACAGAGCTGGTGACCACTGCTTGGATTTATGGTTACTGAGCATGTACCCTAAGGCCTGACCACAGAAATGCTCCTCCTACTTCGGTCCAAACATGGACAGCAAATCAATTCATTCTAACTGGTTTTCCAGATGAGCCAGGGTTATAGCTCAGTGGCGAGGGCTTCCCTGGCATGACTAAGGGGCTGGGCTCCCCTCTGGACTTTTGAGAGACTGGCAGCTCACATCCCAGGAGCATTTTTGTAAAGCAGTGTATGGAGAGAGCCCCACTGGCCAATGGGCTTCAGAAAGTCAATCCACCAGGAAGGTAAGGAACAGCAGAGGGTTGGCCCCACCTGGCCTTAGGTGAGTGTGGGCAGGTGAAAGTCCTCTTCAGGGACCATAAAAGTAACACACCTCAAAGGTCTCCGTTGCCACCCTGACCTTTCTCAAATCACTTTAACTTTCCTCCTGCCCCCTCTATTAAGAACTGACAAAAAGCCTGCCTATCAGGGTGCCAAACACAGGCTATTCAGAAGTAGTTTGGTAAAGGACGACTGACAGGCAAGGACACTAGCACATGCTGAGGTGTGTTTGGATGGAAGAGACCCTAGCTGGGTGGAGGTGGCACACATTTTTAATCCCAGCATTCAGGAGGTGGAGGTAGCTGGATCTGTGAATTTGAGGCCAGCCTGGTCTACAGAGTGAGTTCCAGGACAGCCAGGGCTGTTACATAGAGAAACACTGTCTAGAGAAACCAAAATAACTAAGTAAATGAGACAGCCTACAGATTCTCAGGGCTAGGATTAGCGATTTCGGGGTGTCCTTTGACTCAAATGCTGTGTGCTCCACACCTCCCGAATGAATTCCTGGAGAAAGAGTGGAAGGTCATCTCATTTCCAGCTGCTGTCAGCACATATGCCCTGCAGACAACACACTGGCTTAGCACAATTCGAGTTTATTGCAATGCCTGTCATAACCCTCTGCTGGGTTTAGGCTCAGAGTCCGGAGGCTCTGAGAGCTGACTGTGATGTCCAGTGGTCACACGGTTCTGCCAACTAGGGCTGCCTGTCCACTCATACACTTTCCAGAAGATGCATGTTCTGACAAGAAATGCCCATGCAGAATTGTCACTTATATCCAGTGTCACTAATTCACTAATGCAATCAGGGGGCTGCCTCCACAGACCCCAATCCTGCAGCAGCATGGGTCTGATTACACTGCACTGGGAAGCCAGCAAACTTCCAGGCAAGCCCAGCTGGTTGTCTTCTCGTTCCAGTAAGCAAGGAAGTTTTCCAATAGGCCACCTTCTTTTTCAGGCCAAGTTGAGCTCCCACTCCAGCATCACCGGGGAGCATGGGGGCAGAGGCAGTCTCCCTGCCTACCTAGATGCCCATAGACGGTTTGTAAGGGCCTATCCCTTAAAGGAAACAGAGGCTCTGGTTCCCTAAGTTTTTGCTAGAGAACTAAGATAGTCAATGCTATTATTTCTTTAGGAGGCTTTTATTAGCTAAGGAGGAAGGACTCAAGCCACAGGCCTGCAGAGCCCCGCCCATCGTGTCTATCACCATCTACACCATATCCCATACAGAACCAAGACCAACTGCCCTAACATATGGCAATGAACTCCAGCTATTTCTCCACTAAGCAGGTCTCGCATTTTTGCCAAGATGTCACAAAGCCGGTATAACTCACACAAACACAAGCAAACATAACTCTCGCCAGTTTTTTTTTTTTTTTTTTTTTTTTTTTTTTTTTTTTTTTTTTTTTTTTTTTTTTTTGGAATGGAAGTCTCAGGCCATGTTTCCTCTCTGTCCCCCACCCCCTAGGCCTGGACCAAGGAAATGCCAGAAAAATTTTCCACTTCTTAGAAAAACAAAAGGAAAACACGATTTCCCGGGCTCCACAAACTTTCCAAAGGGGTTCCCACGTGTCTGCTACTAGTTGGGGCTCCGGAGCGCCGCCCTGCCCCAGCCCCACCCACTGCACCCGGCAGCTCTAGCCCGGAGCTGGGGACGCGCCTCCGGGTCTGGACTGGTTTTCAGGAAGCTGGTCATCTCCTCGCACCGGGAGGTTTGAGAACAGCATTTTCACCGCTTCTTCCAACTCCCTGGCCAAAGCAGAGGCATACATAGTGCGACCGCTCTGCTAGTGCCGGGTTCGTGCACACGTGTGACCACATACTCCCTGGGCCTCTTCCCCTTTTCACATACTCTAGTGGTTTGGGATTCCGGCCAGGAGCCCGGGAACTAGCTAGGCGCGGGAAGGTGGGAGCGACCCCAGTGGGGTTCCTGTCGTAGGGACACCGCAAAGCTGGGAGCGCATGGCCTCCAGAATACTCACCGGGACCTCTGCAGCTGCTCCAAGGCGCTAGTGCTGCCGCCCTGGCCTGACTGCTCCAAGGCGCAGTAGTTCTGCGAGTTCTGCCTGGAGAAGGCGATGGGCAGGATTCCCTGAGTGAACGAGTTGAGGCGGCCCCGACTGCCGCTCGCACTCCCGGGGGTCCCGGAGCCCAAGAAGCTGGCCAGTGGCACCTGCACGTTGGTGAAGGCATCGTCCTCCTCCAGGTCCTCCTGTCCGGCGCCCCCCGGCCCGTCGGGCAGCTGCAGTTGAGCACTGGTGACGGCTGGGGCTGAACGGGGAGGCAGCGACTCCCCCGACGCCCGGGAGACCAGGGACGGTGGCAGCGGGCAAGGGCTGGAGCCGGAGGCGGCGGTCCACGGTGCGGCCGCTGTGCCAGGTGCCGAGAACGCGTTGCAGTTTGCGGCCAGCAGGCTGAGCCGAGCCCTCGCTCCGGGTTTGGTCGCGCCGCCCTCCTCGCCGCCGCCCCACTCGTCGTCCTGCAGTGGCGGCCGTCCGTCCAGCGAAATGTTGGTGAGGAAGGACAGGGCAGCCTGGCGGCGCCGCGGGTCCACGCGCGGCTTGCGGAGAGGCTCGGTTTGAGCGGTGGCCGGAGGCGGCGGCGGCGGCTGCACCCCGCTGGTGGCCGCCGGGTCCGTACCGCCGCGCCGGCTGCTGCTGCTGCTGCTGCTGCTGCTACTACAGGCGGCCGTGCCCGCGGTGGCGGTCGCCGCCGCCATTGTGTCCGTCTGCGGCGTCAGTTCCGTGGTGCCGGAGAAGCGAGTGGAGGGCGCCTAGTGCTAAGCGGCGGCCGCGAGCCTCGGCGACCGGGGCTGGGCAAGGCGCGGGGCGCGGGCGGTGTGCGAGGCGGCGGCCCTGCCCTCTCGCGGGCGGGCCATGCTCGGCCCTGGGCGCTCGGACGCCGCCGGGACTCACGCGCTCCTGGTTCGCCCTCCGCGCCCGGGACCCATGCGCGCCTGGCCGGCCCTGCGCGCCGCGCGATCGCGGACTCCCGGGCCCGGCCGGCCGTATTTATAGGTGCGCGGCCCCGCGCTCGCGCTCCGAAGCGCTCTTTGCAATAACACGGTATCACGTGTGGGGAATGAGACCTGGGAGGAAAACAAAGCCGCAGGCGGAGTCCGCAGCAGCGGGAGGCGACCGTGCTGGAGGAGGTGGAAGAGGAGGAGGAGGAGGAAGGCAGAGCCCCGCGCGTGGCAGGGCTGGGGCTCACCCTGCTGGTCCCCACGGTCCCAGCTGTTCCTGGGGCGCGCGGAAGCCAGGTGCTGGAGGCGAGCACGTCATCCCGGTACGCTCGGGCGGAGAATCGCGGGTGTCCACAGAGCCTGGTGAGCCACAGCCCAGGCTTGTGCTCCCAGAAGAGTTACGGGGCGATCACCTGGAGCCTTTGCACGGCGACCTAGTAACCGAATCCAGGGGCCTGAACATACCGGTCCTTGGAAACAGTTACGTGGGAGGGCATACCTTCCTACTCGGACATTCCCACCGAAAGTGTCGCTAACCACTGGGATGTGCCCCACACACTCTTACAGACCCAGGGGGCGGCTGCCAAGATTAAGGATAAAAGCACCTAGCTGTCTGGGTGTCTGAGTACCTTCTAAGTGACCAGTTGATTTACACACACACCCTGGCGCTCTTAGCAAAAGACAGCCAGGGTTTTCCTTTGGTCCCTGAAAATGTATTGCATTTTCTGTGAAGATCTGGGCGGGCTAAAATAACCTTGCACTTACGTTTCTGTCGTCACCTTGCAAACATCCGCGAGTGTAATCTCTTACCCCTCTATAAACTGGGATAGATGTGGACAGTTATTACCATTTATTTCATAAACATCGGTTTGGCTCCCGGTTTTATGTTTCAGAAATATAGGTTCCTGCCTAAAGACACAGCGACTCTGGCGCCACCCCCAACAAGTGGTTTTGGGACTTGAACTGTGGGACTACCCAGCTGCTGCTCAGGACCTCAACCCAGTTCTCTAAGTTTGGGTGACTTAGTAAACAGTTTGGAACAACTGTCGCCCTGAATTAGGCTCTGTGACACCTAAGAAGCCTTGCTACACTTTCTCTGCGGGAGAAGCAGTGTTTAAGATGAACGGATTAATTTAATTAGAGGTTTAAATTTAGCTTTGGAGCTAATGGGTAACTCTACATTGAAATTCCACTCCATTTCAGCAGAGTAAATTAAGTAGCGGAGAGCAAACATACCCGGCTCAGAGATATACAGCCAACCCGGAGTCGGAGATAGGTGGATTTGGGTTACATGTACTGGGGACAAAAAAGTCACGTGGCTGTTGCATGAACACTTGTTCATATGTAATCCTGGGCCATATTTAGGCCTTCTGAAAACAACAGAGGTGCAGTCTACTGCCGATTCACAACAGTTAAAGTCTAGCGACCAAGTCTGGATTTCATCAGGTTTTTAATTACTTTAATTACCTTGACACTTCAAGTCACTTAATTACAATTGACTTAATTTACCTGCTCACTGGCCTAGCTTTTCTTGAAAGTAATGTTAAGTGAGACTCCAATTCTGCCCTGTAAAAGAAAAAAAATTACTATTCTATAACATAAAGTGATAAGTTTTAAACAAACAGGAGAGGGGAATCACAATCTCATTGTGTTTGGAAATATTTTAATATTTTTGTTTTGAGAATTTTTATCATATTAAGACAGTTTTTTATCCCTCTTGAGCATATTTTGGAAAAAGAGGGAACTCAGGCTGCTGTGCTGGGATTTGTGCCTGCTGTGTGGTGATCCTCTTTCCATCAGGAATATCCTTCTGTAGCTTTACTATAATGGCTGTGGTACTCAACTTGATGGAGCAATTATACGTTGTTAGACTCCGGTATTTGTAAGGTTGTTGGCCCCATTTCTCCCATTAAGAAAGCAGCAGCAACAATTTTTCAGTCTTTGTACTATGAAGGACATGTATCTATCTATCTAATTTATTTATTTATTTATTTATTTATTTATTTATTTATTTATTTATAGCCTTTGGGAGCAGTACTGGGGAACTCAGTATTACACTCATCCTAGGCAAGCGCCCTGCCACTAAGCTTCATCCCCAGCTCTCTTTTCTTGTTTCTAGATTTTTGAGACAGGGTCTCTGGACTCTAGGGTGGCCCTGACCTCACTTTGTATTATAGGCAGGCCTTGAACTTACAAACCTTCTGCCTCAGTTCCCAAATAGCTAGAATTATACTGTCACACAGTATCCCAGACTATCCTACAATATTAACAGTTTAATTTTTAATTAATTTTCAGTTTAAACAGCTTCTGGCATTCCTTGTTTTAAGGCCTTCTGTCTAGGGAAGGCCTAATCTGCCTCCTGGAAGT
Organism: Cricetulus griseus; assembly: GCF_003668045.3. Lineage (NCBI taxonomy): Eukaryota > Metazoa > Chordata > Mammalia > Rodentia > Cricetidae > Cricetulus > Cricetulus griseus. The sequence continues at coordinate 224,509,496 of NC_048595.1, forward strand.
CTTGCTGGGCACTCGTACCTTTTCAGCAAATACATTTATTTGACTGTTTGATTTAACTCTGCTTATTTTATGTTTCAAGTAGGCAGATTGATTTCAGATGTTTATCAGATCATCAAATAGCAATCAATCAATGTCTACTTAATGTCCATGTCCCTGTGATTCCCTCGGGAGGGTCCTGAGAGATGATTTATTGTTCCCTGACAGTGTGTCAACCACAGTGCACTTGACCACCCGGAGGTAGTGGTAAAGGGGCATCGTCACTGATATTTTAAAGACAAGGCACAAAAAATACTGAATAAAGCTCTCTCACTCGAGATGGCTGGGCCAGCACAGCCCCATGCATGTTTCTGCTCCCTCTACTGGTAATGCTATTTTATAGGCAGAGTCAATCTCCATGTTTCATCCCATATTCATTCATCCTTGAGAGTCAACTAGAATAGAAATACAAACTGTGGAGTAAGAGATCTGGGTTCTTAGAGTTGGTCACTTAACCTCTCTCAACTCATTTTCTCTGTAGATTGCTCTGGTTTTCAGAGGAATCTACACAAAAAATACCAAATAATAGCTGATGCACTTTTAAAATGCTAGACATCATTAACACCACCCCAAACCACTTAGGTCCTGAATTATTCCAAATTCATTAGTTTCTAACCATTAGTTGTTGGATCATTTATTATTGAGTAGCTTCTATGTGTGCAGAGCCAGTGTGGGACAAAGGAATAAAAGAATTGTGGTTTGTGTCCACTTGTACTCTTGATAGTTAAAACGGTGGGAAACTAAAGCTCAGGGATACATTTAAAGAAAAGTTCTAAACAGCTAATTTTCAGATGAGTGGTGGGTTGTTGGAATGGGAAAGGGAGCTTCTGGGGGGCACGTTTCGAAACAGGGTTTCTCTGTTTAGCCCTGGCTGTCCTGGAACTCACTCAGTACACCAGGCTGACCTAGAACTCACAGATATGCAACTGCCTCTGTCTCCTGAGTGCTGGGATTAAATGTCTTGCAAAGGGAGCTTTCAATTTGAAGTGAGACCTGTCTGGGGAGGCATTAAGCAAGACCAGAATTTGAGCTGACCTAGGAAGTTGCTATGAGCTAGACCCCACAGGCCCAAATAGGTAGCCAACTATACAACTTTGTGATAAAGGGTTGTTTCTCAAGGAGCCATGGTTGGCAGTTGAGTTGAGAGGAAGTGAGGTCATTGAGTGCATGCCCCTGAAAGATTGTGGGATTCTGACACCTTTCGGTGGTGGTTTTGCTCATCTCATACCCCACCACAATTTGTTGCTTCTTCATTGGTCCAAAAACTTTGGGGCCAATCATTTATAACAGGAAACTTCAAAATGAAAAGCTGAAACCAACCTTTCTTTTAAAATATATTTTTAATGTTTTAGTGTGTGTGTGTGTGTGTGTGTGTGTGTGTGTGTGTGTGTGTGTGGAAATCAGAGGACAATACTTGGGAAGTTTTTCTCCTACCATGTGGCCTTAGGCATTAAATTCAAATTACCAGGTTTGGCAGCTGGAGCCTTTATCTGCTGAGCCACCTCTCTTAAACCTTTTCTCTATAAGTTGATTAATTATTTGTTAGAGAAATAGGTAGCCAACTACACAACTTTGCGCTTAAATTCCTTATTACTGTAGACATACAGGACTAGAAAGTGAAATGCAATTTTCCCCTCAACTCACCCCACTTTCACCTTCATATCTCCCCTTTTAGATTTCAAGTCTGGAAGCTTCTTTTGCCTCCATGGACCCAAAATGCATGCACTATTTAGATCAACAAATTCAGTACCTGACCTTTTACCAAAAAAAAAAAAAAGAAAGAAAAAAAAAGAAAGAAAGAAAGAAAGAAAAAAGAAAAGAAAAGAAAAAGAAAAACCAACTACATAAAATTGCTGACCCTCAAAAGTAATACAATGAACCAGTAAGTCTGAAAATTGTCTTAGAAACGGTAATGGACATCACTCAGAGTTGACACAGGAGAAATAATTCTTTAGAGTCAGAAGCACCAGGCTCCTGTGCTGGCTCAGACCCTTCCAAGCAGGTCTCCAACTTGGATAAATTCCCAGCTCTGTGTCTGGGTGTTCTAGTTCGTCAAGGTGGGGTTGGCTGCATTTTACCTTGCAGGCTTGGGAGCATTGCTGGTGATTCGAGTTATGTAACCAGCACCATGCTGTCTGGCATTCACAGAAAGCTATTTTTAGAAAGATGCAAACTATAGGAGCCTCACAGAAGGGCCAGGATGCTTTGGTTCCTAGTTGTTTCTAATTTTCCTGGTTTAGGCAGGACTGGAAGAGACCCTGGCCATTGGCTTTTATATATGTTCCACCAAATTGGAGGCTGCTCTCCACTGCTGGGGCACACATCAGACTAGTGGATCTAAAACAGAGGCCCGGTGTCCTGAGAGGCCTGCTTCCCAGTGCCCAGTGAAGTACCCTAAGACAAGAGAGGAGAACTAGGCCCAAGACCCCACAATTGGAGAAGTTGACCTTGCTCAATTATGTGTTACCTCTGTAGACTTGAGGGAATGGGGATGGAGAGAGAAGGTTCCTCCTTAAAAACTTATCATGGATAGCTTCACTTCTTTCCTGGGTTTTCCCTGGGACTTCTAGGATGAAACACAACATTTGAATAAAATCTAAAATTGGAAGCTGGGGGGATATTAAGTGAAAAAATAAGTCACTAAAGCCGGGCAGTGGTGTCACACGCCTTTAGTCCCAGCACTCGGGAGGCAGAGGCAGACGGATCTCTGTGAGTTCAAGGTCAGCCTGGTCTATAAAGCTACACAGAAAAACCCTGTCTGGAAAAAGAAATCACTAAGTGATTCCTAGCCCCATAAAGCAGCTTATAAGATATGACTTTTAGCTCTCATCCTCATACTTCCTTAATGCTAGTCCCATGCCAGGTTCTCGACTAGATTTTGTGACTTCCAGGGCAGGTGAAAAGTGGGCCTGTCCTGGAGCTTCCCATTGAGAAAGCCGGGGTATCGTCTGCACTGTGATGCATTAGGTGTTGAAGAGAAAGAAAGAAGGAAACACAGGGAGCCAAAGCTCCATGGCAGCCCCTGGCATTGCTCCTACAACAGCTATTGCTTCAACCTCTGCCACCAAGGCCATTCTTCAAGACAAGGCTTCTTTGTTGCTGTTGTTGTTTTGTTTGTTTGTTTGTTTTTCAAGACCGGATTTCTCTGCAAAACAGTCCTGGCTATCCTAGAACTTACTCAGTAGACCAGGCTGGCCTTGAACTCACATCTTTTAATGAATTCCTTAAAGCCGTGTGCCCAGCTCAGGCCAGGGCTTGTGCCCAGCTCAGGCCAGGGCTTCTTAAACTCTTCCACTCACAACCCCTTCCGCCAAAGATTATGTGGCCATAGTACATAGGTATATAAAACATGAACACAAAATATTTACTGGTGAGAAGTCATGAAATTTGTTTAAAACAATTTTGATACTCCCATAAATTTGCCACTGATTAAAGATGAATTCAAATTTGCACACTAAGGATGTATTTAGAGTTGAGCCTTGGCTGACATTTGACAATACAGGATGGGAAGCGTCCTGGTTGTTTTCCAAATTGATTCATCAGTGCTGAGAGCACTCACACAGCACAGACCAGTAGACCTGGGAGCTGGGGAGACAGCGCACAGGTTCACGGCACCTGTTGCCCTCAAAAGGACCCAGGTTTGGTTCCCAGCAACCAGTGGGTGGCTTACAACCATCCTTAATGCCAATTCCAGGAAAGTCAAGGCCTTCCTCTGAGTATATGGGCACCAGACACACATGCTACATATACACATACATGCAGACACATGCATGATGTATATACACACATGCAGGCACACACGTAATACATATACATTCAGGCAGGCAAAATACTCATACACATAAAATAAATCATAAGATAAATAAATCCTTAATTTTTTTAATGACAGAAAAATCTTCAGGCCCATTTCAGAAACTGTTGAAAATTCTGTCTTAATCCCAAGCCAAAATTCGTTTAATGATTGTAATCGCTAATCATTATCAATTTGACTGGATTTAACATCACCTAGGAAACACCCCCCTGCACAGGCCTGTAAGGGTTCTTGAAGTGGTTTAGAAGAAGAATGTGGACAGCACCATCCATGGGCTGGACTCCTAAACAGAATCCAAAGTGAGCTGAACACTGGTCCTTCACTCCCTGCAATCTGCCTGTGACCAGCCGCTCATGCCCCTGTTACCAGCCAGACCTTCCCTGTGATGTCCTGCATGCCCTCAAGTTCTTTCCTTAAGGTGATTTTGTCAGATATTTTGTGAGCACAATGACAAAGTAACTAAAATGATTTTCTATGAAACTCACATCAGCAACTCAAACAGCAATTTTAAAAACCAAACATTCTAACAGTACAATTCAAAGACATGCTGATTTGATATGATCATGCTGAGGATTGATATAGTAAAATATTTAAAGTCTCTGGCTTCCATAATTAAAACTGCATTTCTAGAAGAGCAGAAAACTTTGGACATACAGTAAAAACGTTGTAACACAGCTGGGTCTGGAGCCACACCCTTTCTATCCCCAGTGTTTGGGATGCAGAGGCAGAGGCAGAGGCAGGCAGAATTCTGTGACTTGGAGGCTAGTCTGGTCTTCATAGACAGACCCTGTCTCAAAGAAACCAAAAGAAAAAAGAAAAAATAAGGGAAAAGCAAAACCACTGTAATGCATAGCATACAGTGGTCTTAACCCTTTAAATCTGGGCTGTTTAGGCAGTGATCAGTAGTGTTGCTGGTGAGATGCCATGCATGTCTGTGTTTACATGCAGAGCTGCAGGAAAGCCACAAGGCAACACAACCTAGCAATAATTCTGCTAGAAATACCTGGAATCTGTTATATGGTTGATTTTTTTTTAATTTTTGCCATTGATCATTCAGAAAACTTTTACTACTAATGAATTTTTTGCAATCTCCATGTTCATTCACTTCTATAACCAAATTCTATTACTTGTAGAAAGTAACTCTAAAGGTATGCAAAGAAATGAAATTTGGCAAATGGATGCGTTTCATTTTGTAGAATTAGGAACAGTAAATATGTACACCGTATAATAGACACATTTTCAGGATTTCAATGAACAACTGCTTTGAATTCTGAAAAGGCTGATTCTGAATTACACACCTATAAGAAGTCATGGTCATCATGGGAATACCTGTCTGAATTAAGACTGACAATGCTCCAGCATATGTCTCTAGTAAAATGATGAAACAGTCTTTTGCATATTATAATATAAAGCACATTACAGGTATATCACACAGCCCTGTGTGACAAGCAGTTGTAGAAAGATCTAATTTACTTTAAAAGAAATGCTTAATAAGCAAGGAGGTGGAACTAAGACCTCCCAGAGAGAGATTACATAATGCCTTATTAACCTTGAATTTTTCTAATGCTAATGAGAACAACAGCTGCTGAGAGACATTGGACAATAGAAAAACCTACTGAGTTAAATCAGCCTGTGTACTTTAAAGTTGACCTCAAAATGGAAATCAGGATATGTGTTACATGGGGGAACGGGTTTCACTTTTGTTTCCACAGGAGAAGAGCTATGGATACCATCAAAATTAATATTCAATCTGTACAGGAGAGATGGCTTAAAAAGAAGTGATACTTCACCAACCGATGTTGTAGCATGAATTCTAATTGTTCTTAATAATAAAAACTCAGAGACAGATATCGGGATTAAAGTTGAAGATCAGAGAAGCAAAGCAGCCAGCCACCAGAGAGTTCTCACCTCTACCAATGCTCAGACCAAAGGGTGATCCTGTTCTCAGATTGCATCTCCAGTCTGCACCTGTCTCCACCAAGCCTCAGACTGCACTGAGCTCCTGTCTTCTCCCCCTTATTTTCCTCTCTAGTGCTGGGATTAAAAGTGTGGGATCCCAAGTGCTGGGATCACCTTTGTGTGAGCTCTGTTTGTCTTTTAGACTGGACCAGTTTCGTGTAGCTCAAGGTGGCTTTGAACTAACAAAGCTCCATCTGCCTCTGACTCCTGAGTTCTGGGATTAAAGGTGTGCACCACTGCTGCCTTGCCTCTAGAGCTGTGGCTAGTTTTGCACTCTGATCTCCAGGCAAGCTTTATTTGTTAGGTCACAAAAAAAAAAAAAAAAGAAAAGAAAGAAAGAAAAAAAAGAAAAGAAAAGAAAAGAAAAGAAAAGAAAATCACCACATGATGTGAAATGTCAAAATGAATTCAGAGTTTCTGTATCATATCAGAAGAGCCACCTGGTGTGGAACAGAAGAAAACCAGCAATCTAGGGACTATTGTCAAACCTCTGTTATCTCCCCAAAATCCTATTTCCCCCCATACTTGTTTTTGACTCTTTAGTACCTTTCTTTGGATAAATACCTACCTTAAAATTTAAACCTTCCATTTTCATATTAATACTATTTAAGTTTTCCACAGTGAACCGTAAATTTTCCTAACATCAATCTTTGAAGTCTCCAGAGGGAAGATGGGGCCCCACGACAATGATGCTACCTGGTTCATAATGATACCATCGAGCCAATCAACACCACTCGAAGATCAGTTTTGGACTACAAACTGCTCAAGACAATTCCAGATTAGCTAGCTGAGATGGTCTACCTTCTTACACCATGCTAGCCAGAACTTCAGATAAGCCTTACCCACTGCTCACAGACTGGCTACAAACATTACAGCTAGTCCTCTTGAGACTTAATCGTTGTTTTAGTTTTTTACAGGATCCTGCAGAGACACCGTCACCACCATGACAGCTGGAAGTAATTCTAAGAAAACTATGCCCCCTCTCCCAACAGACGGGATGGATAGCCCGTCTCAGGGTTGGTTATAAGTAATTATAGGGTTGGGGCAGAATAATAATAATTAGACTCAGAAATCATGTTTGATATAGAAAAAGGGGGGATAGGATAATAAGGTAGATTAGTGTATCAACTTGAAAATTATTTTAGCAATTATTAGTTTTAGACAATTTATATTGGTACAGATTCTTCTATATTGGTACATATGTAAAATTATTTTTGTATTCCTGTCTAAGCTAATTTGTATATTGATGCAAATTCAAAATTATATTTGTCACATCATATATGTTCCTATTTCTGTTTATAATATATTTGTATGTTATTTTTGTCATACTGTATGTATGTTTCTACTTCTACTTAAGATATTTTGTATATTGATGAAAATTAAGTATATTTTTTGTTATATTGCACTATACATTTCTACCTCTGATCAAGATATTTTATATATTGTTACAATTTTGAGGTCATTGTCCTCATACTGCAATCTGTTTAAAGATTATTTAGTTTTATAATGTGAAACTTTAGTCTTTAAGCTATGTAGAGTTTATTAAGAATTTACAGGTTAATAGTCATCCATGTTTGTCATACTTAAAGTTGTGTTAGTTAGGTTCTCTAGATGCACAGAGATGCACTCCACATAGGTAGGTGATCTTCAAACACTTCAAAGACCTACAGAATATGGCTTTTAAATGTTTCAACAATGAGAATTCTGCTGATGGGAGACATGACTGCTCCTGGAAGCACTGATCTACTCCTGAGAGAATGATGACACCAGAGACACTCCACATGGAGCTTGTTTTCTTCTTGGCAAAACTGATCTTTGGGCAAAGAACTGCCCTTGCCTCAACTGCTGACAGTAGGCATGCTGTCCAATCTGGACAAACAGGATACAAGGAAAAACAACTGCTGAGCCTTTCCAAGACAGAGTAGGACATGCTTTTGAGTTTTCTTGCTTCTGAAAACGGTCTGTTAGATAGTCTAGGCCCTAGCCAAAGTTGGTTGCCCAACGTTGCAGAGAGACTTTGGGTGACTATCCAGGTAGCCAGCTGTTTCTGTCATTTCTTAAATCACTTGGAAGTCGCTGCTTACTCAGGTAATATTATTTGCCTTCTCAGGTCTTTGCTGGGGTTGAAGACTACGTACTCACAGTCACAATCCTCTCATGTCTTAGGTAAGGCATATTAGGTACAAGATTTAGACTCTTCAGGAAAGGACAGCTGTAGAAGGAAGTTTCTGTCCTGCCCAGTCCTGCAGCCATTTCGTCCCAAATAAACACACAGAGGCTTATGTTAATTATAAACTGTTTGGCTGAAGGTTTAAGCTTCTTATTGGCTAGCTCTCTCTTAATTATTAACTCAATTTCTATTAAACTGTGTATCTCCACGTGGTCTTGGCTTACTGGCGATGCCCAGGTTTCTTGCTTCCTTGGCAGCTACATGGTGTCTCACTGTCAACTCTCTCTCTGCGTTCCTCTTCCAAGAATTCCTGCCTGGCTACATCCTCCCTGTCCACTGGCCAAAATAGCTTTATTCACCAACCAATAAGAGATACGTATATTCCAGACTGGAAAAGAGTCATGTGTAAAACACCTGGAAGGTGCCTGGCACACAGTGGGTTTTGGGAGGAGAGGTATTGTATGTAACAGCTCAGAGACATCAGACAGCTGCTGGAATAATCTCTGTTATTTGCCAATCACCTACATCTTGGACATTTAGTATATGTTTTTTTTTCTTCTTGATGTTGTTCTTGTTGGTTGTAGCTCCATTTTTGTGTATTTCTTTCTCTTGGGCAATACTTGATAATTGTTCTTATTGTATATAGTTTTGTATTAGCTTTAGAACCTTCTTATTTAGACAAAAAAGGGAAGTGTTGTGGGAATTCATTCCTCCAGTAGTTTTGGGGTACCAGCCTTAGGGCATGGCTTCTTGTCTACCAACCAATATGATCTATTAAAAGGAGAGGCCTGCTCTCTTGGGTTGTGAAGACAGGGCCAGGTGGCATGAAGCAACATGTGGCCAGTTCCCAGCTCCCTTGGGCAGAATGGAAGAACTTTGCAACTAGTTATATCTTGTCCTATATCTGTGAGTCTGTTTTCCCCATAGCATCCCTTAATAAATGGAATATATATATATATATATATATATATATATATATATATATATTTGTGGTTCTCATAACACAACCCATTTAGGGTTTCAAGCCACAGTTAAGAAGCAAGAGTCTAGGAACTATCAGTATCTCCCTACTTCCTTCCATGGTTTTGACCTCCAAGTCTCTACTTCCTGCCTAAGAACTCATCATTTCCTCATCAAGGCACCAGCAACCTCCAATACTGTACAAGCATAGGCTCAAAGGGACAACTGTTTTCTTTAGATACCTGATGCCTGTGGAAACTAGAAGACCTTATTATTGTAGAATAATCTTTTTGTACACTGTGAAGATGTGTCTTTGCCAAGGCACCTTCTGATTGGTTTAATAAAGAGCTGAACAGCCAATAGCCATGCAGTAAGGGATAGGAGGGACTTCTGGGGAGCGAGAGGAATTCTAAGAAGAAGAGAAGTGGAATTCACCTCTGGAAGGGACTTGGATGTATAGCATGGAGGAGAGGTAACAAGTCACGTGGCAGATTAATATAAATGGTTAATTTAAGTTATAAGAGCTAGTTGGGAACAAGCTTGAGCTAAGGCCAAGCTTTCATACTTAATAAGTCTCCATGTCATTATATGGGAGCAGGCAGTCCAAAGAAATCTGACTACACAGCATTTCACTGCATTCCCTGTCACGGACTGTGCATGGCCTATTGGTTTTTATGACTTGTATGTGGAGCTGAGAAAAATAGACAATTGGTCTATCCACTTGAAGGAATGGCCGGTTCCATAACCATGTCAGGCTGATTTGTCAAAGCCACACTTTATGCCAAGAATGGGGGTCAGTGCCTCATCCACCTGGGAGCAGTTCTAGACAGCCATTCCTCTCCTCAGTCTTGTTAAAGGACAATGACAACAGTGCAGAAGCAGTTAGTCTTAAGTTTTCCTCAGATTCTTTCCTGGGTGTGACTCAACCAGTTGCAGAAGGAAGAAACAGGCATTAGGAAGGAGGTGGTCCATTTTGGAAAAAAAAAAAAAATGTGTTCCATACAGCAGGAAGGCACAGGCTTTGGTTTGCAGATTCCACTGGGCAGTAACTCTGAGGTCTCTGGGCTTCAGCTTCTGTAGCCTCCTGCCTGCCTCATGTACTTACTGTCCAGAGTGGAAAAGAGTCATCTATAAAACACCTGGAAGGTGCCTGGCTCACAGTGGGTTTTGTGAGCCAATGGACCAAGCTCCTGGAGTACAGTCGAAGTGAGGGAGGAGTGATAATATGAACAAAGGCGTCCAGATCAGCTGACCTGACCTAGATCACTGACTCAGGTCTGACAAATGGGGAACCTGCATAAGACTGAAATAGACTCCCTTAATACAGGTGACAATGGTGTGACTGGGACAATATATGAAGCCATTGGTAGTGGGTCCAAGATCTGACACTAATACACAAACTGCCTTAGTGGAGCCCATTCTATATGGAGAGATACCTTACCCAGCCTAGACACAGGGGTGTGGGGTGGAGAGGTGCCTTGGTCCTGCCCCAATGAGATGATGGGACAGACTTAGTAGACTTCCTAGGGGACACCTTACCCTCTCTGAGGAGCAGGTTGGAGGTGGGGAGGGGGGGCTGGAGGAGAGGAAGGACAACTGGGAATGGAATGTAAAAGATAAATTAACAAAAAAGTGCAATAGGATGTTACCGAGGGTGGTGGTGAACAGCTAAGTGAAGAAGGTGACAGGTGACAGGAAGGGCCTTCATGGAGGTGGAGCATGTCATCCTAGCAGGGCGTAGATATGTCCACCACCCTGGAAGGGCTCCGGACTCAGGGCCTCCTGCGAAGGCTCTCTGTGTCAAACAGGCATGCTGGATTAACTCTGGCCCCTCTCCCTCGAGGAAAGGGATGAGGATGAAAGTTTCAAGCTTCTAATCATGGCTCTATCTTTTTGGTGACCAGATCCCATCTTGAAACCGTCCAGGAGCCAAAGATCACCCCAATTCTACAAAGTGTTCTACCTCCAGGCCATTTTATGGAATGCAGGAGCTCTGAGTCACCCGGTTCTAAGATCAGTATCAGAACAAAGCTCTTCCAGGCACCTGTCAATCAGGGACTTACGGGGGTGATGAATCTCTGCGCCAGGGACCAGGACCAATGTGCTTTTCTTAATGTTCCATGTTGCCTCAGGCATTGACTGCCACGGAAGAAACCTGGCAGGAAAACTGCCAGGAAAACTGACTCAGATGCTTTTGGGAGGAGTCCCAAAGGGGTATTGTTCATTTCCAGACTCCCTGGGTGATCAAGATGCAGAATTTAAATGATATTTTGATTGGCATAAGAAAACCCACAAATTTTCATTCTTCTATTACCTTTACATTTAAAATATAGCAAGGGAAAACTAGTTTTCTTTTCTTTGAAGTTATTCTTGGACACACGAAGAGCCAGCTTATAGACAATAAGAAGCCCCCCTTTTATCATAATAGAGCAATATATTTAATATTTCATATATATTAAATGTGTATTTAATATACAATACAATGTAATGTCTATCATTGAACATTAATTACTAAACAAACAGTAATGCCACTGAAATCTACCACATACATGAACCCAAGCAGTAATGCCAGCAACGTCTCGCACCTACATAAACCCATTTTCATCATGAAGCTATTAACCCAAGAAGACTACACAAATTCAGGAAAGATACGATGAGACATCAGAAACACAATTAAAACCATAATAAGAAGCCCCTTTTTATGGAATCACACAAACACAAGACTTCTGGATGGCCTCTGTGTATACATGGACCTCTGAACACAGACACACATGCACATGCACACAACACAAGCACAAGCATGCATGCACACCTGCACACCCACATACACCCCAGAACAGACTAGGCAAGGTACGAGTCAAGGCTGCCTCCAGGCCTCTGTGTCCTTAAGGACAGCCAATCTGTCCTGTATTTGCATTTTCTTGGATCATTTACACATCCAAGTGGGGCTGAGGTGGCCAATCTGTGGGAAGTGTTGCCAGTGTACCTGCTTCTGGATGCTCAGCTAGATAATGATGATGATGATGATGGTCCCTGGAGTCCTTTGCTGTTAGGTGTACAAGTTCCCTGGAAAGGTCACTCGCAAAGGTGAGAAGCAGATGACTGACAATCACCATTTGAGGGAAGGAAGCAGAACAGTAGAAACTCATATTATTGGGGAAGTGTAGATCAGAGCCACCTCTTCCAGGAGTCATTCGTCAAATGTATTAAGAACCTTAAACTGTTGTGAATGGCTGTTTAATGGGTGGTATATGCCTGGAATCTCAGCACCTGTAGGCTTATAGAGGAGGATTATTAGCTCAAGGTCAGTCTGGTTACATGCTAAAAGCCTGGTTCAAAACAAAAAGAAAATAAAAAGAAAAAAATGTTCAAGACTGAACTCATGGGTTTTGGCAGGAGTGAGGTTAACTTCCACTCTTGCTGTGGTGTGAATATGACTTGACCTCTCTGGAACTCATGCTGGAGTTTAATACTCATTGTGTGGTATTGAGATGGTAGAACTTAACCCCAACATAGTGTTTAAAGATGGAAGCTTGGGGCAGGAAAGTTGTCTCAACAGGTAAGAGCACTGGCTACTGTTTGAGAGGTCCTCGCTTTAATTCCCAACCCCCACACAGAGGCTCACAACTGACTATACCTCTAGTTCCTGGTGATCTGACATTCTCTGGCCTTTGTAGGCAAATGGTGCATAGACATTTGTGTAGGAAAAACACCCATGCACATAAAATTAATAAAAATGTGAAATATATTTTTAAAATGGTGGAGTCTTTGAAAGATGACTAGGGTTAGATAAGGTCATCAGATTGAGGCCTGGAGAGTAAATCTGGTTTATGAGGAGAGCATGGCAAGAAGAGGCTCACTTCTGCTCCTTGTCCCTTGTGGCATGATTCCCTGTGCTGTTTCAAAACTACCAGCAAGAAGGCCATTGGCAGATTCAACCCCTTGACCTTGGCAATAGCCAGGAGCCAAAACAAATGTCTCTGTGGTTCCCAGTCTTGCTATTAGCAAGAGAAAACAAAGACAGCATACTCCCAAGTTGTTTGTTGAGAGCATTTCTCTGCTCATTTGTGCTTTGATTTTGTCTTCTGTAGGGTGGGAATGATACAACATCTTTCATAACACTGTTGTGAAGGTTCAGGGCCCACAAAGGAAGTTTGGACACAGTGAATATTGGAGAGATGGAGCCTGTCATAGTTCCAAAGTGTGTAGAGAAAAGGGGTCAAAGATCTATGCACACAAATATCCATGTCAGCACTGTTTAAGGAAATAAACTTGAGAAAAATGACTATATGTAAAATAATGAGAAGACAATTAAGTGCAAGTTTACTTAAACAAGACATTGCACTTGTGTGAAAAAGTCTGTACTAATCCTTCCCACTATTGTGAAAATGATTTTGAAATAATGCTAAACAAACAAGACAGGGTAGAAACCAGGTCAATTACAATACCTTAATTTTGTCTAAAATGAATGAGAATGTTTAAACAATGAGATGTGTCCAAGATATAGAAGGTCAAACCACTAACTAGTAGGGATATGGCGACTTTCACTTGCTTCTTTTTGCTTATATAAATAGATATAAGTGCATGGTAATATGATATTTTAAACAAGAAATGACACGCTTGTTGAAAACCAAATTGGAAGAGCATCAATTTGGCCACTTGCAGAAGGGATTGACGAGAAACTTGAAGGAACAAGGAGGGTATGTCTTCATTCTTAATTCAATGACTGCTCTGCATTCCCATACTGCTGGGTAAAGGGCCCAGGTTCCGAAGAGTTAAGCAGCAGAGGGAGCAAGGGCAGGCTAGCTTTGATGGTTCCACATACACAGTTTCTTTCTATCAACCACAGCCTGCTGTTTACCCTCTTAGATGCAGTCAAGGTACTACAAAGCTAAGTGTGGTGTACCTCAGCTCACACAGTTGACAACAGGAAAGGCTGCCTGTGTTGTCCTAGCAGATTCGTGTCAGGGACTATAGGCCATGGCTCTTAGGAGGAGAAGGCCCCATAGGAAAAGTCGTATCTGAACTTAGACCCCGTTTACCTGTGAGACAGGGGCATTTCAGGACATTTCAGGACACAAGGGCAACTACATGACGACTGCCGTGACAGCTCAGGCCCAAAGGCAGTAAAACTTGGATTTGGCAGTGAGAATGGAAAAGAAGGGTCAAGGGCCAGAGACATTATGAGGGAAAACTGGCTTCAAGATCTGCAACTTGGGGAGCAGCAGTAACTCCCCAAAGAGCTAAGAGTACCAGGGAAGGAAGGACAGATTTGAAGGTGAAACATTGGCTAATTTGGCATGATTAATTTTCTATCTTCACAGAAGAGACAATGAAGAGACTAAGCTGAGCTTCCTGGGGTAAGCCACAATTTTACCCATCTTTATCCTCTTGAAGGAGAAGTAGGTTTTGAGTGTTACTGGCATGATCCTCCAGTGTGGTCACATGTCCTCAAAACATGGGCAGCTGAAGACATTGGCTTTGGAGACCCCTTTCCTCGACAGAGCTCACATAGCATCATTCTTTATCTGAGGTTGCTCTTCCCACTGCTGAGTTACTACTGATCAACCATGATCCAAAATATTAAAATTTGTCTCAACTCTTTCAAGATAGAGCAGTTAAAGTCACATACCTCTTGTTATCAAACACTGTTGCAACTGTCCAACTTTGTTATGTTTTTATCTCTTACTGTGCTGAGCTTATAAACTAGCATTGTCTGTATAGGGTTTGATGTCATCTGTTTTAGGAGCTCAGCACAGGGGTTAGGATGTACCCGCTTGGGTGAGAGGGAATTGGTGCTTTGTGAGTTTGCTTTGTGAATCAAAGCAGAACCAGCGGAAATCAAATCCAGGCCCTTGCACATAGTAGGCCTCTATTTGATCACTAAGCTACAGTTGCAGCCCTGTTAGAAGCTTTTATTTTGAGGTGCCTGGGGAGATAGTTTAGTTGGTCAAGTGCTTAGCATGCAAGCATGAAGCCCAAAATCATTCCCTGGAACCCGTATTTAAAAACAAAATAAAGCAGGCATGGCATGGTGACCCACATTCATAACCTAGGTGCTTGGCAAGAGAGGAACGCAGATCCTTGGGCCTTAGTGGCCATCAAAATTAAGTTACTTGGCAAGCTCCAGGCCAGTAGGAAGTCCTATCTAAAAACAAAACAAAACTAAACTAAACTAAAACCAAAACAAACAAACAAACACCAAAAACCAAACCAAAAACCAGAGGGGAGTCAGGGGTGTGGTGGTTCATGCCTTTAAGCCGTCACCAAGGCAGAGGCAGAGAGGCAGAGGCCACCAGCCTGGTAAATACAGAGAATTGTGGGCCAAGCATTGAGAATCTGTCTCAAAAGAACAAAACAAACCAAAACAAACAAACAAACTAACAAAAAAACAAAAAAACCCCACAAAAATTAGAGTCAATAGCACCAAAGAAAACTTCCTCTGGCCAACACACATACGCATGTACACACATAAATGTACACACACGCACATACATGCACACACACATGTAAATACACTTTATTTTGATGCAGGCTCTTGCTTATAACATAGGCTGGCCTTGAACTTGTGATCCTTTCGCTTTGCCTTCTGAGTAGCAGGGATTATTTCATCTGTCCTGTCCACTCCATCTCCTTGGTATGCCCAGAAGTTTTTAAAACATTCCAAGGATGCAGGAGGGCTAGAAGGGCACAGAGGGAAATACAGCCTGGTGTACAGACACAAGCCTGAGGAGGCTGTCCTGCGCCTGCCCCCACTCTCTCCATGCACCTCATGCCTCTGTGCTCCATAGGGCAAGATGTGATGCACCTGATAAACTCCCAGTTTTAGGATTTATAAGGAGTGGCCACCCTTTCCATTGCGAAGCTGTAAAGAAAAACTATGATTGACAAGACTAGAGGGCCTAAGCATGGACTGGCCAGTTGACTGAGGAGCAAGTCTTGGAGGAGAGCATCTTCCAAGCAAAGAGATGTAGACATGGAACAAAAGGGGTCTCTCCAAGACTATAGCTGAGTCTTCTGTACCTGCAAAATGGAGATAACTGTCTGCCTTGCAGAGGACTATTGTGATCACTCGAGAACACAAATAAGGGGTTGATAAGATGTCTTGGTGGGCAAGAGCACTGGCTGATCTTCCAGAGGACCTGGGTTCGGTTCCCAGAAACTTATTAGTCACACACACACACACACACACACACACACACACACACACACACACACACGTTAATACCAGAATATTTTTAATTGTTTCAGATATGGGAGCAGCACTTCTAAGTATGACATTAAAACCCAGAGCATGAACACAAAAGGCAATTCAGCTACAAAGTAGTGTTACAAATGACAATTTGGAGGGGGAAAAAACCACACTAGAGGGGAATATTTGCTATTCATATCACAAAAAGTACAATTCTTTTCATTTTTTTTCCAGGCTGGGAGTTGGCCTATGGCTTCACTCATGCTAGACAGGCACTTTAGCACTGAGATACACTTCTAGCCCCCTTTCTTAAGATTACTACTAAGAGAAATCCTAAATATTGATAAGAAAAAAGCCAACAAATACAAATGGTTCTTCACCACAAAAACAGATGCCCAACTACTGACAACAGAGGCAAACAGAACTCATGAGCGGCAGATGTTTCAACACTCACATTGGCAGATGGCAGACAGTTTGAGCACACCACCATCCGTTGTGCATCGTCTGGGGTAGGGAATGCAGAAGTTGCAGAGCCTAGCACCTGGATGTAACATAGCATGGAAGGTAGACTGAGTGATTGGACGACATGGTCTGTCTTGTGAGTGTTTTGAGGAATGTACCCACAGATGCACCCCCAGTGTGAGTAGAGATGGAAGACATCAGGGCTTGTAGTGGTTTGGGCTCTTGTTTAAACTGATAGAGTAAGCTAGCTGTGTATTAGTATTAGGCCGTGATATGCACATCCATATCATGAAAGAGTTTAACTGTTAAGCTAGGCAAGGGACTTAAAGATGAATAAAATTTGTCAATGAATCAGTGGAGGAATGTAAAGATAACAGTCGCCATGATGGCTAACTTGTCTACATCTGGCATTAACTGAAACCCATGGCTGGGGACACCTGTGAGAGATTTTTTTTTTCTTAATTAAATCTTTTGAAGTGGGGAGACCCATTTCTAATCCAGATCTTTGAGGTGGGAAGAGCCAACTTTAACCTGGGCCACACCTTCTGCTGGCAGCCTAGATACGGGACATAGAAGAAGGGAGTGTGCTGCCTCTACCTGCTTGCTTTCCTACTCGATAGTAAGTCCATTCCTTCATGGGCATTAGATTCTTTGAGATTCTGGCTTACACTGAAGACCAGTTGAGACATCCAGCCTCATGGACTGAACAACTACTGGATTCTCAGACCTTCCATTGGTAGGCGGCCATTGCTGGACTAAGGGGACCACAGCCTGTAAGCCATTCTAACATCCAACATAATGCGTGTGCATGCGTGCGTGCCTGTGTGTGTGTGTGTGTGTGTGTGTGTGTGTGTGTGTGTGTGTGTGTGTGCGTGTGTATTTTATAAGTTCTGTTCCTCTTGTTCAGTGGTTCTCAACCTTGCTAATGCTGAGACCCTTTAATACAGTTCCTCATGCTGTCATGACCCCCAACCATAAAATTATTTTCATTGCTAATTCCTAATTGTAATCTTGCTACTGCTGTAAATTATAATGTAAATGTCTGTTTTCTGATGATTTTAGGAGACCCCTGTAAAGGAATGTGCCCATATTTATGACAATCCAATGCCAATACTCCCCACACATCTACAAATCCTATTATGAGCACCTGGGGTCTAGACTACTCATTCTTGCTGGGTACCACTGGGGTCCAAGAAGACTGTAGTGCATGCGCTGTGGAGACCCCAACAGATGTGGTTCAGGTGTGTGACCTGGCAACAAGTTGGTCTGGGTGCTGGGGATCAGGATCAAACACAGAGAAGCAAGGTGAGCAGGTCTCCAGCCCTAGAAGCAGCAGTTGGTTTTTTCTGGGTGCTGGGAATTGAACACAGAACCTTGAGCAAACTGAGCAGGCCCATACCATTGAGCTATGTTGCCAGCCCTAGAGTAAGCACTTTGGGTGTGAAGAACCTGTTTTCGCTGGAATCTTCAGCTTGGATTGTGCCCTAAAAATCCTCCTCAGGTATGCTAGCACTGAAGCTTGGAGCCTCCAGTTGTCTACCAATCTCATGTGAGGTCTGTGGTTTTGGGCTCCACTTTCCAGGTGAGCAGAGTAGAACAGGCTACAGACCACATGCTGTCCTGTGGATCCCCAGAAGCAGGTGTGAGAGGCAGACGGCAAGCCTCTCTCCCCAGGACTCAGTGAAGCAGCTTTGTCCACAACAGCTGGAAGATGGAGCCACCCACATGCCCATCCTATGACAGGTAAATAAAACGGGCTACGCACACGCAGTGGAATATAATTCCACCTCCACAAGGAAAGACTCCTGATGTGTGCAGAAGCCTGCATGAGATATAAATGATAAATGCCATCTGATTCCACTGCACTGGGCACCTAGAACTGTCACAGACATAGAGAACAGGGGTTACCAGGGTTGTAGAGGGGGAGGGGGAAGTTGGCTGGAGTGGGAAACGTTTGAGTGAGTTCAGTGGGTGAGTAGGGGTTGCACGACAGTGTGGCTGGACTTATCAGGACAGAACCACTTTTTACAGTGAAAAAGATCCACAAGGGACGTGCTGGGAAGATGGCTCAGCTCTTAAGGACACTTGCTGCTCTTGCAGAGGATCTGGATTCAGTTCCCAGGACCCACATGGTGGCTCACAACCCTTTATAATTCCAGTTTCAGGAGATCCAGCACCCCTTCTGGGCTCCGTGGACACCGCATA
This sequence comes from Cricetulus griseus, assembly GCF_003668045.3. Taxonomy (NCBI): domain Eukaryota; kingdom Metazoa; phylum Chordata; class Mammalia; order Rodentia; family Cricetidae; genus Cricetulus; species Cricetulus griseus. Next base: position 224,528,291 of record NC_048595.1, read on the forward strand.
AGTATGGTGCACATATATACACACAGGCGAATGAGCATGACAAAGTAAAAATGAAGAAACCTTTTCTTAGCAGTATATAACTAATTGAAAATGATGAGAACCATGAATGTTCTGCTTTGTGTGTTTCCCCATTTCTTTTTTATAGGCCGCCCTCTGGCTCTGCTGTTTACCAGGATGTAGATTGAAGACACTCCCCAAGGGTGTCTCTGCAATTTACCCCAGAGAACCCCTTCTCGCTACACTTAAACCCCCACTGTTCCCACATTCCCAGACTCCCAGCGAGAGTTGATCTTTGCTGTCGACAGCAGTAACAGTTCATTTTCTTTTGTTTGGATTAAACAATAATTTTATTGGAAAAGTACTTCCTAGCGCTGCAATTAAGGCCTAACTGGAGGTAAAGCCAAGGGCGCTTAACCCAGCTAGTCATTAGCTCCCAGGAAATGTTAGCTCTGCAGGGTGTTCCCTGCTAGTATCAACTCCAAACAGTGGGAAGAAAAAGGGGAAAATGGAAGCAATTTTCTTTTCTGAGTAATGAAAAGTTTAAAAATGGAATGGAGTGTGGCCATAGATACTAGTTCTGGTTGGCCTGGGACTGTCCTCTGTGTCCACACCCAAGGGCATAGTGATTGGACAGTTTTTAGCACCCACAGCTGTACTTCCCAAGTACCTGCAATGAATAGCTCTAGGCTCCTACAGAAACCCTCAAGCCTTTACTTGTCACAGTAATTTCCTTGGAAAGTGCTTCTAATAACATAGTTCTTGCTGCTTGCTCCAGGCCAAGTCTTCTATAGAGTACACAAATCACAGAAAACCACAAGGCAGGGATCAGAGTGGGCCAAATTGCCAGGCAGTTGTTTTTAACTTAGAAGTTAAGCATTAGTGGCTGTTGAGAGCATCATTTGCATGAGAGAAAACAGCATTAAAGGAACAGCATGGATCTACTTCTCTGTAATTCTCTGTGGAGGTTAGAACCCCCCAGTAAGACCTCCCCTATGATAATAGAAGTCCTAACTGTTTGCTTTAACCAAGTTAGCTCAGGCTTGCTTAAGACAGAATTAGTTATTTCGTTACCTAGGAATTGCTGCTGGTGGTTTAGTTTCTTGGAGGAGGAATCTTGGGATCCTCGGAGCCATTCTCAGAGAACAGCTTGGAGTCAAGGACAGCCCAGACACAGGCCTCACTGTTTGGGAGTTTGGGGGTTTTGTTTATTTGTTTAGAGTGGAGCAAATTCTCTGGCTCTTTAAAAGGGGGGGATGGTTTTCTAGAAAGATGGGTTTGGACTGTTGGGCAGTTCTGTACCTACAGTTTTGTGTTTGGGAAGAAGGAGTGTGCAGGATGGAGGTACTGAGGACTGAACACTGTGGCAGGACTGACAGGAGCAATAGCTCTGAGGAAGGGTTAGGAGTGGGATGTCATATTGTCTGAAACTGGTGCGACCAATTGGTGCTTGACAACTGAGCTCATCGCCAACCTGAGAGAGAGCAGCTTGTTTGGTTTGGCTGGCAGGGATCCAAGCCAAGTCTCAAGTCTGTTGAGCAGGTCCTCTCCACTGAGCTACAGAGCCTAGGACTTGGGGATGCAGGCTGCACTGAGGACTGCACCACTCAGGGAGAGTTGTAGCTGATGATCCTGACTCAAGGAACTGTGCTATATGAAAAAAAAAAAACCGGGACCCAGAAATCAAGTAAAAAACAACTTGCTTGTGGGAAGTAGAGGTTAGGAAAGACAAATTTATTCTGATACCACTTCCCAAGAAACTTAAGCCAGAAGTGGTAGCCAGTGCAGGAAGAAGTGACACTTGTTCCAGGCTTCCTTCTGGGTTTCTCTTTTGCTCCCTAAGGCTCTCAACCCAGTGGTCTGTATCAGATGGCATTTTCCAGAGATGGACAAAACAGTATCTCTATTACCAACTCAACAGAGCATATGTGAGTATTCCATCAAGAGAAGGAGGTCTGCAGGGTTGGATCCTATATGAACCCCCACAACCCACATGTTAAACGCTTGTTCTTCATCTTGGTGCTTTCAAAAGGTGCTAGAAAATTTAAGAGAGGGTTTGGGGGTCATCAGAGGTGTGACCGCCAAGGCAATTGGAGACCCAGCTTTCTGTCTTTTCCCGGCCCCACCATGAAGTGAGCCATTTCACCAGGTGCCACCGCCATGATATGCTATTTAGCTACAAGTCCAAAAGCAGTGGTCACATGCTGAAAGAACACGAGTACATGTTTGTGTGACAATCTTGGGAAAAACAGAATCTCCTGCACCAAGTCACTTAACTTCTAAGAAAAAAAGAAAAGCTGTCTGCACACCAAAAATACCACAAGCAAAATAGAAATGTAAAAGAGAAGTTAGAAGAATATAAGCTGGGGCTGGAGACATGGCTCAGCAGTTGAAAGCACAGAGGCGCTTTCACACACCAGCAGGATGACGCTTCGTTGATACAATCTGAAGACAGAGTCAGAAACATAAAGAAAGTGTTTTCACAATAAGAACTTATATATAAAAAAAAAAAGCACCGTGAAGCCAGGTGTGATAGCACACACCAGAAATCCCAGCACTTAGCAGGCTGAGGCAGGAGGATTATAAATTCAAGTCCAGCCTGGTCACATACTGAAAGAACACGAGTACATGTTTGTGTGACAATCTTGGGAAAAACAGAATCTCCTGCACCAAGTCATTTAACTTCTAAGAAAAAAAAAAGCACACCAAAAATACCACAAGCAAAATAGATCAGTAAGAAAAAGGCAAATGCTCTGAAAATCGGGAAGAACACAGTCAAAGTAAAAGAAAAATATGACTGGCCAATAAAAATAAGAAAAAAATTCTGAGGCTCGTAAGTACTCATATAGATTCATGTTCAAACTGCACCAAAGTGGCCTACTGTGTGGCGTGGGATGGAACACACATTTTTCTTTTATCAAGTTGGCAATAGCTTTTAGGATAACATGCCATGTTAAACCTACTGGGGAAACTGGAAACTGATGTTAAAGCCACATGTTAAAAACCTTTAAAGTAGGCATGCTTTACGACCTGGCATCCAGCATTTCCAGATTTGTGCCAAAGAATTTATTGCCTGTATCTGCCAAGATCTGTACACAAAGATTCCTCATGAGGCATTGTCTTAATAGCAAAAGGTACAAGCAAATGTGTGGCCACATGGACTCGGTTAACCAAACCACAGGGGAACTCTACAAAGCCATAATACATAGCCATTCCAGATGCTGCTATCAGGGGAATAGTAAACAAAATGGGAGCATTTCACACTGATAATCAGCAAGTCAATTTAACAAGTAATTTTATTTTCACCATCTATGTACCTATTCCACAAACAAATGCACATACAAGAAGCTAGAATGAGTTAGGAGGTGTAGGCAGGTGTGGGGTGGTGGACCCTAGAGGAGTTGGGGGTGAATATGATTACAATACATTATATGGATTTCTCAAAGAATTAATTAAAATATTATATTAGGAAGCTAGAAGAAGTTTTCACTAAAATTTTATTTCACTTCTTTTCTGTATTCTTACTTTTATTTATTTGTTTGTTTTTCTTTTTTCTTCTCCATTTTTATTTAAATTAGAAACAAAGATTGTTTTACATGTCAATCCCAGTTCCCTCTCCCTCCCTTCCTCTCCTGCCCCCCACTAACACCCTACCTATCCCATCCCCTTTCTGCTCCCCAGAGAATGTGAAGCCTTCCATGGGGGGGGTCTTCAAAGTCTGTTGTATCCTTTGGGATAGGGTCTAGGCCCTCCCCCATGTGTCTAGGCTGAGAGAGTATCCCTCTATGTGGGATGGACTCCCAAAGTCCATTCTTATGCTAGCGATAAGTACTGATCCACTACCAGAGGCCCCATAGATTGCCCAGGCCTCCTAACTGACACCCACATTCAGGGGTTCTGGAACAGTCCTATGCTGGTTTCCCAGCTATCAGTCTGGGGTCCATGAGCTCTCCTTTGTTCAGGCCAGCTGTTTCTGTGGGTTTTACCAGCCTGGTCTTGACCCCTTTGCTCATCACTCCTCCTTCTCTGCAACTGGATTCCAGTTCAGTTGAGTGTTTAGCTGTGGGTCTCTGCTTCTACTTCCAACAGCTGCTGGATGAAGGCTCTAGGATGGCATATAAATCAGTCATCAATCTCATTATGAGGGAAGGACATTTAAGGTAGCCTCTCCACTGTTGCTTAGATTGTTAGTTGGTGTCATCCTTGTAGATCTCTGTACATTTCCCTAGTGCCTGATTTCTCTTTAAACCTATAATGGCTCCCTCTCTTATGGTATCTCTTATCTTGCTCTCCTCTATTCTTCCCCCTACATAAGCTTCCTGCTCCCCCATGTCCTCCTCACCCCTCCTCCTCTCTCCTTCTCATTCTCCTAGCTCCCTCTCCCCTCTCCCCATGCTCCCAGTTTGCTCAGGAGATCTTGTCCCTTTCCCCTTCTTCAGGGTGCCATGCATGTCTCTCTTAGAGTCCTCTTGTTTCCTGGCTTCTCTGACAGAGTGGATTGTAGGCTGGTAATCCTTTGCTCTATGTGTAAAATCCATATGAGTGAGTACATACCATGTTTGTCTTTTTATGACTGGATTACCTCGCTCAGAATGGTTTCTTCTAGATCCATCCATTTGCCTGCAAATTTCTTTTCTGTATTTTTAAATGGTCAAGAAAAGATATACTTTTCTATTCAAGAAAAAAAATAACTACCCCGATTCTTTTTAGGGTGTGGAAGTAACCCTTTAAATAGAGATGGGAATGGCTGCAAGGCTGCATCTTGTCATCCTAGGAGCACATTTTAACAACGCACTCTCTCATGAAAACAGAGAGCAGCTTGGGGGGAATTGTGGTGAGCGTTTGTACATGCTGTTTGTCCCTGCAGTGACTCTTTAAGACTGTGGGAATAGGTGTTCTGCCAGTCTGTGAAAAGGTCTGCCAGTAAACACTCCTCTCCAGATGCCACTCCAACCCCCTGGGGCATCCCTGTGCCGTGGGCAGGAGCTCCTCTGGATTTGCTTCACTTTTCTCACCAGAAATAAAGCAGTCTCCACTTGTTCACTACACATGGGGGCGGCAAAGTGACTGACAGCATCCTAAAGAGAAGGCAAGATGGGATGGGCGTGAGAAGTTGCACGGTGAAAGGAAAACCAAGTGAATGCACTTTGCCTTTTCTTTTAGCTCTCTGTTTTATGAGAAAACAGAAAAACAATGCAACCAGCTCTGATGGGAATAGTCTCCAAAAAAGAAAAAATAAAATAAAGCAATTATTTGACTTTCTTGATTTCTTCTATGTCTAAATATAATTTCTACATAAAACTTCTCCACTGTGCTTTGAGCATCACTAAAACAAGTGGCTATCACATACAAAGGAAGAAGTTAAAACAAAACAAAATAAAACAAAACATAAAACACTTGTCATCCCACAGTGTCAAAAGACTGGCTGCCCATACACAACCAAAGACATTTCCGTTAATTCCAAGCACTTTGTTTTGTTCTATTTTATTATGTGCTGATGTCAAAGGGTCAGGAGAGCTTTTTAGATGCTCGGGTGTTGTAACTGACTAGGATGAGGTTTTCTTTGATTCAGGGAGCTTTGAGGATACAACTGGACTCTAGGTAAATGCTCCTAGGAAGGCTATGTGTGCTCACAACAGAGGTTCCAAAGTTGTCATCCACTTGACTCACACCTCACGGGGCCCAGGACAGGTGACAATAAAGTCAAACGGGTTGTGATGATCTCAGCCTTCTTCAGGCTTGAAATCTGAAGGCAGCACAGAAAACAACACATTCAGTGACACACGATGGGCGTCTTGCTGGGGCCACTGCACATCTTTGAACTGCCAGGGTCCCAGTGACGTCCGAAGCTGGAGTGAGAATGGAGTGACCCACGTAGGGAGAGATGGAGCTGCCTTCTGGGTGTTTCCATCCTTACGTCATGTTTGAACATGCTGAATAAAGGAAACTGGCTTCAAAAACCTATTTGATAAGAAATGATTTTCTTATTTAACCAAATTACCCCTAACAATGCTAAAGGGAGATTTGAAAGTCCACAAGGTCCCCAACTCTCTCTTTCTATATTTTCCATATCCCATAGTGCCCCAGAGATCTTCCCTCTCTCCAGTTAGCCCTCAGGACAGCCTCTCTAGGCTCTTGTCTGTTTCCGTTTTCTCATTCTTTTCCAACATATTTTCTTTCTCCCTGTAACTCTCTGTTCTTTTCTCTGCAAATCCAGTCAAGCCAACCCTGGCCTGGCCTTTCCCATTTCCTGACCGTCCCCCACCTCCACACAATAAGGATGCAGAATTTACCAAAACAAGTAGAATTCTTATTAGATGTGATAACTCAGGGTTACATGCAGTCAACTAACTGTTCCCAGAAAAAAAATGAAATTCCAGACTTGGGGTAAACAACTTTTCCAAGGCCACATGGCCTGCAAGAGCAGAAGCAGACTCCATACTTCCTGCTCCCTAAGCTTGGGCTGTTTCCAGGGTACAAGGAGCAGCCCTTGGGGAGGACTCCGGGTGGACAAGGAGCAGGATTGTGATTATTTATCAGTCACCACGTACCTTCAGATTCTGGGGTAGATCTGTGTCTGTGTTCAGGAAGGAAATAGCCCTTTCCCCAGGAAACAGTACATACAACGACACACACGATTGGCACCTCTTCTTAGCCAATGGTCCACCTATGAGCTTCGGTGTCAGTAGCTGGGTCTGCATGAAGGGATCCAGCTTGGTCCGGGCCAGCATGCACTGCTTTCCTGTGCACAGTACCCTTGCATGTATGAGGCGTTTGGGTCCTGGCCACATGTTCCTTTGCTCTTCCCGGTGCGTTGAAAGAGACCTGAGTGAGAGAAGTATGATGTCTACTTGGGAATGTTTGTTTCCCAGTTCTGCTGAAGTCCAAAGTCCACATCTGTTCCAGAATCCTTAGCTTCGGAGTCTTCCCACCAACCTCCAGATCAGCCCCACTGGCTAAACACCCGCTGTTAGGGACCTGTGAGAACCAATTGCTCTGAGGAAAGGGTATCTCAAAATACTTACAAAAGTACATGGCCAAGCTCTCTAGAAGTCACTGGTGTAAAATTCAATCACGACCACTCTCAGGTAAGTCCGTGAGACATTTTTGTGGATGTTGGAGGGAAGAGGAGAGTGGGAAGACATTTTCTCCACATAATGTCTTGTGGAAGATGAAGCAGGCCCTGTCCCCTGATATCTTTAGGTAGATCTGCCTGACTTTGCTTGCCTTTCAGGGGTCAGAATCCCAAAGGGTCTCTGTGGTTTCTCAGCCTACCCCCTGGCATCTGGTGGCCAGGTGATCACCAGCTGCAGGAGGAAGAAGCTGAGGAAACCTTCCAAAGCACAGTTCCACCTAATTCAGAAGCCACTTGTAAGCTTAAGTGGTAGAATGCTTGCCTAGAGTGAGCAAAGGCCTGGGCTTGGTCTCCATTTGTCATGGCCATGAAGGATACCATCTGCCAGTGAGATTCTCAGACAGGATTAGGAAGTCCTGAACAAAAAGAAGGGAGAGTGAGGTCTAGTCCCCTGTATTCCAAATCAACACAAATAGAAGACTCAGGATAGGGAAATAACTTAGTGGTTAAAGTGCTTGCTGAGTTTGTGTGAAGATAGGAGTTGGGAGAACAAAACCTATCCAAATGTCTGGTAGGCATGGCAGCTTGTTTTCCAAGCCTTCGAAGGCAGATGCAGGAGATTCCCCCAGAGCAAACTGGCTGGCCAGATGAGCCATATTGGCAAGTTCTGGCTTGAGTGGGGACTCTGCGTCATTTAGTAAGATGGAAGAACAATTAAGGAGGATGCCTGATGCTCATAGGTCTCCTTCTATGTGTTCTCACACACGCATGGGAGTATATCTGTGTGTGCCCACAGCATAAGAACATTCACACACACACATGCACACACACACACACACACACACACACACACACACACACACACACACACTGAAAATGGAATAATAGAAAAGTAAAACAAGCAGCACCCCTTGTTACAAGTGTTGTGTTTTGAGAATGGAAGAATTCTAAAGCTGAGAAAGTTAGCCAGCCTGGAAGCATGAAAATAAATAGAGACAGGACACCAAGCAGGGTTCTGGCTAGTTTTGCTGTTATTCCCCTTTTAGTAAACAGATTTAAATAGACTATTTGATAAAATGACTTGTTTACTTGAACTTTTTTTTTTTTGAGTTAAGTGGGAAATGATACATAGTGGCACAGGGGCACCCTTGGAGTGTCCTGCCAAGCTCTGTGAATGGTGAGAAAGACCTGGTGTTCTGGGGCCCAGATATGACCTGCTGGCAGGATTGGTGTGGCTAGACAAACAGTCAGGCTGTAGACAATACACATGGAAGCATTTTTTTCCTAGCCCTGCTCAGGGGCCAGTCCATAGCTTGTAGGCTTGTTTTCTTGGCCACTGTAGGAGACACTTACAGCAGGGAATGATGCTACAAACCAAATGTATGCATATATATATATATATATATATTCAAAGTCAATCACAGTTGTTTGGGTTTTGGTATTGGAGATCCAGTGTAGAATCTTAAAAAGCCAAACAAGAGCTCTGCAGTAAGCTACAACCCTAGCCCTCGATTCATTGGTATACAGTCTCATTGTGTGGCTCAGGCTGGCCTTGAATTCATACCCTCCTGCTTCCACCTCCTCAGGACACTGGGGTCATGTTAGGCCACCATGCCCTAATAGTCATGTTTCATGCTCTAAAAATTTAACAGTATATTTATAGTTTATGTTTCTAGAATTAATATGTATACCATGCAGAGCTGACAACATACTTCCTAAATGTAGTTGGAAGTTTTTAAGAAACTAAAATAAGATTTTTAGAAAGAAGCACATTTGCTTTAAATGAGGCTCCAAGTACTTGATGTTAAAAGAAATCCAAACTTCATAATTAGTTTTTAGCAGTTATCTTTGGTCATCTTTTAGCATAACAATTGATCGACAGACATGGGAATAAATCTTGAAGAACCACTAATGTGGAAACAGCCATGTTTGGGTAATTACATCTCATGTCCAAGCAGGCTTTGTGGGAGAAAAAAGCATCTTTTTTAGTTTAGTGGATGGAAAACCTCTCTTCATCAATCTATGTTAGTATTAGCAACTCGGGGTTCTTTAAAATACAGACCAGAATAAGACTGAAACAAACAGACACTATGAGTCCAGACCGCAGCCGCCTTCCTTAGACACTGTCTCAAAAACTGTTGGCTCCATTACCCCCCTGCCACACACACACGCACACACACACACACACACACACACACACACACACACACACACTGCCTCATACAGAATAAACAAAATTTAAATATCAATTGTTTTGTGTCTCTAGTTGCTTTCCTTAAGGGAGACCTGCCATTGTTATCAGGGGTTTGGATGATGTGGAAATTTTTAAAGCCTTTCAAGAGCTCTTCTTTATGAGAAACATGTGCCATAAGCACAGCATCACACATACACACTCACATGCCTGCACACGCATGGACACATGCACGCACACATGTGCACTCATGCATATGCACAGGAGAATACACAAGCATGCACACACACATGCACACATTCAGAACATTCATACCTGTGTTGACAGGAATGCCGATAAGCACAAAAGCAAGATTCTAAACACAACAATGAACAGAGAAAGCAGAATGCTTCACTACTCTCCCTCCCTGTGTGCCTTGTATTCTAACTATATGCATTCTGTTTTGGTTTGGTTTGTTGTTGTTTGAGACAGGTTTCTCCATGTGGCCCTGGCTGTCTTGGAACTCACTCTGTAGACCAGACTGGCCTTGTGTGGTGATATCTTTCTTGTACAAATAAAGCCTGTCTGGGGGTCAGAGAATGGAGCTTGCCACTAGCTAACCAGAGAGGTCTGGAGGTCTGTACAGACAAATAGGAAGTGACGTAGCTGGGCAGAACAGGATATAAGCAGGGACAAACAGGAAATCACCCTCTTCTCTGCTGAGACGCTTAGGAGGTAAGGTGTGCTGTGGCTTGCTCCTTCTCTCTGATCTCTCAGCATTTCCCTCTATATCTGACTCCAGCTTTTATTATCTAGACCAATTAAGAACTCCTTTTAAAGACTTGAACTCACAGAGATCTGCCTGCCTCTGCCTCCTGAGTGCTGGGATTAACGGTGTGCACCACTTCCGCATGTTGGAAAAGGTGTTCTAATATAGGAAGTCTTAAAAACAAATTTGAATTGAGTGTGATGATTCAGCACTTCAGGTTATCATGAATATCACTGACTCCCAACGTACACATAATTACACAGTAGACTGATTTTGATTCTGGCTTCTTCCAAGACTCATTTACTGACTTTTGGCAGAGCTGGTAGGTTAATGATTTACATTAAAAAATTATTATTGTATATACACATGATGTGTGTCTGCGGGCGTGTGCCACAGGCGTGTATCTGGAGGTCAGAGGACAACTTTGTGGAGTTGGTTGTTTTCCTTTCCCTTCTGCATGGGTTCTGAGGATGGAACTCGGGTCACTAGACTTGATTGGTAAGAACTTTTACTCACTGAGCCACCTTGCTGGCCTTGGATTAGTGCTTTTAAATTGGGATTCTAGGAATAGTATTGCTAAGAATTCACCCACCAATATTTTGTTAAATATTATTCAAAATTATTCTACCATTCATGGTACACTGGGGAAAATTTTTCTGTCATCTTTAGTACTGGGTTTTAGAAAAGAAAAAAATGATTTGAAAAGAATTTGTCTAAGCATAGGGAGAAAAAGAAAAACTTACAGGAATATAAAACACTGGTGCTCCTCCCCTTTCTTATAATTGCATCTTGGCTGCTTGCTCAGTTGTTCCAAGCCAAGGCTTGTGGCCAAAAGAGCTGCATGGAGAACGTGACAATCCAAGGACCAGCGCAGTAGAGTCAGAAGCAGGTGACCTGTGAAAATCCAGCAATACTGGAGGGAGAGGCGAGACAAGGAGGCCAGAGTATATCACCTGTCATCTAGGGACAGTGTTTAGGGCAGTGCTGACAAGGCATGGCCAAACAGCGGGCCCTCCCCCAGGTCCATGTGTACCTTCGGCAGTTTTCAGAACCCTCTCCTCACAAAACACTCTCTCCCCTTCCAAGCCACCCCTATATGCCTCATGGCTGTGACTTAAGCCATTTATCATCTGTACAGCTCACTTAGGATTTAACTTCATGCCAACTTTGGACACATTTAGAGTTGTTTCAATGTGTCTTTGTTTCCTGTAAACAGACCGTGAAGTTCTTAAGGTCATGACCTGATCAGTAATGTGAAATCATACTTCTAAAGGTCACATGCTCACTTGGGGTGGAGCCACTGCTCTGCGGTTTTACGTGTGCCGGTTAAATAAATGTAAGTGGTAAATAGGTTCACTTAGACTGGGAGGGAGAGGGGCAGGCACCATTCTGAACTTGTTTTTCCCAAGACTCTTGGGTATAGAATCCAAGAAAATTATTAAGCATGAACACCCTTGGAAACTTTAAAGTCAAATTTTAAAATTGAAAAGGGTATATTTTAGGTGGTGCCTCCAAAATTGATAGGTACATTTGGGGAAGAGGTTGAGACTGGCTTTGTTATGTCATCCAGGAGAAAGTCTTTCCCCCTCAACGCCCTAATGCTAGGACTATGGGAGTAAGGTCATGCTGGCAATAAGCAAATAAGTTTAAAAATGTCCCTGAATGGAGGCAAGTTGCATCCTGAGTTCAAGGTGGGTGCTGAGTCTTTCAGGGCTAAGCTGTGCTAAGGAGTCCTTCCCGAAGACAAACACAAGCTTACATCCCTGATGGTGACTTCTGATTATACACGCCTACATTTTTTTTCTCTTTTAACTGATAGTGCAGCCTTTTCTCCATTATGAGAAATTCTTCCCTCTTTCTCAAACCTGCAAATATTTTCTCCATGGCATGTTGGTTCTCCTGTTTTGACAAGGCTCTGATCGGGCAGGGATTTCAGAGTCACGGCATTTTTGCCTTTGTGGATGCACTCCTTACAGCTCTGGGTATGTCTGTGACTTCATTTTTTACTGTGCCACACCCTGCCTGGACCTCTCGCTTTCAATCTTGAGTCAGGAGAACAGCTCACTTGTGACTTCTGTGGCACATCGGGCTCTGCACACCAGTGTCATTTAGTTGGGACATCCCTGACAAGAATCCTGTCTCTGGTCTAAAGGACTTCTTATATTCCTGACCCCTACCCTCCCACTGAGAACCAGTATTGCTGCCAATGACTATAAGCAAAAACGTTCTCACAAGCTCCCAACTGTCCCTAAGGCAGATGTGCCATGCCAGTCCTGTCAGCTGTTCCAGGTGCTGCCTGTACCCCCAAACACATCCACTCTCCCCACAGAGAGGATGTTAGTGTATCTGCTAACAGCTCCCTTTCTGAAAGCTTGTCACTCTTTCAGAGTTTATCTTGCCCGAGAGTGAGCTATGAACTTGTTTTCTCATGGTTTGCTTGTTATGAGAAATGTTAGACCCCTCCACAGACAGAGTAGGATTAACAAACTCCTGCAGATCCTTGTGTCGCCATGTCTGCCAGCATTCCTCTTGACTGGCCAGACTTCATTCCATACAGTGTCATCTGACTCTCTCGGCCTCCTCTGCCTTCTGGGATAAGACTGTGTGGACAAGTCAAGAGTTACTAAGAAGACTTTTTAAGCAGAAGGGCCCTTTCAACAGGCTCTTTGGACGTTGTATACTTTGTTACTAGTCTGGTTTATCTGTACTGGTTCAATGACTGTTGTCAGGGTCTGTCTCTTAAAGGGTCCTTTGCACCTGCGTGCAGACTCAGTTCCCATGGAACCCTGGGCTGACCAGGGTTCTGCCTGAGTGGATTCCGCCAGGTACCAGAGGCAGGCCAGCATAATGCCTGAACCTTTCATGGGGCAGCTGGTGTCAGTATCTTCACTCTCAGGTGGAATTGAAGGGACCAACTCCCCATTTCAGCAGCCATAACAGCCTAGCACATGCTTGCCTGATCTTGTCTTGGTCACTAGGAGGTCAGATGCCTGCCTCATGGCAAAAAACCAACCAGAAGTTAGGTGGTGGTGCTATGCTTTATGGCTTTGGGTGTGCTTTACGGAAAAGTGCACAGCAATGACACGCAGAGCATAGCAACCACCCTGGGAGGGCCTATGGGCCATAACAACCAGTTGACCAATCAACACAGGGCAAACCCTCCCAGCTTGGAGGCACACCAATCCTGAGCCTGTGCGAATCCCTAGACACTCCCCTTATGCTGCCCTATAAGATCTCTATGCAGATGCTTCTAGCCATCTTTCCTAGCCATCGCCATGGTGGATGGATGGGAGGCCCTAGCTAACTTTGGGTTAGCTTGTTAAACAACTGCAATAAAGCCTCGTGCTGTTTGCATCAAGCTTTCAACTCCAACCGGTGATTGGGGTGGCTGCGGTTTGGGGCTGAGATCCTGGGAGCTTGAGCCTCTGGTGGTCTTTCAGAATGAAATTGAGTTTAACAACATCCAAGTGTCTTTGTGTATCAGACTCTTAGGCCAAACGTTCTCAACTTTCCTATTGCTTCTATCCTTTAATACCACATGTTGTGGTGACACCCCCCCAACCATAGAACTATTTCATTGCTATTTCATAACTATAATTTTGTTACTGTTATGAATTGTAATGTAAATATCTGATAGGTGACCCCAAAGGGGTTGTGAGCCACAGGTTGAGAACAACTTCTCTAGACAATCCTCACCAGGTTGGGAATGCTGTTTTACACCTTGGTGAGGCTGTTGATTTGGAAAAGGTATGTCCATTTGCTGAGGCACTGATGCAAGTGACTGTCACCACCTTGGCACTTAATGAATTGTTGCTTTTCAGTTTTGTCTACAGAATACCTAGAAAGTGGGGAGTGGTGTGTTGAGTCAGTTAAAGGTGAAGGTCAATGAGCTTCAGAAGGTTGAAAAAGCTGGTTCTGTCATGATTGCTTTTTGTTTGTTTTGGTTTTGTTTGCTTTTTGAGTCAGAATTCTCTGTGTAGCCCTAACTGTCTTGGAACTCACCCTGTAGACCGGGATGGCCTCAAACTCACAGAGATCCATCTGCCTCTGCCTCCTCAGTGCTGGGATTAAAGGTGTGCGCCACCAACGCCTGGCTCAAGATTGCTTCTTAAGTGCATAACAATGGAATGACAAGTCCACACTGTTCTTTTCTTCCTCCTCCCCATCTGGGGATATCTTGCAGGCCTTTTGCTGCTTAAATTTGATTAACTGCTGAGTCTGGAGCAAGGCTTTAAAAACAAATGAACAAACCATAGGAACACTAAGCTTGACCTTGGCCTCTGGGCTGTTCAGTTTATGGTGGGACTCATGACCCTGATCTGGATGTGTCTTTTCTCCCTGAGGGAGAGTGATAGGATCCAGAGCCCTCAGGATAGATGAGCAGCAGCTTTTGAGGCAGGTCTTGCAGTGAATCACAGCCTCCCCTTTTATTTCCTTGCTAACAGTTCTTTTCTCCTGCAATTCTTCCTTGCAATGGGTGTTTAGGAAGAATACAGGTCTGTGTAGGAAGAGCTACAAAAGGCTCCGGTGGCAAGGCACTGTTATGAGCAGATAAGTAGATAAAGAATATGTGGATCATATACAAAATGGAGTTTTAGTCAATAGTAAAGAAGAATAAAATTGATATTTGCAAGGAAGAACGTCAAAGTGGAGGTAATCATGTTAAGAGTAATAAGTCAAACCCTCAAAGGTGAGTATTTATGTTTATTTATATATGGAATCTAGACTGAGGTTCATATATACACATATAGATTATAGGGATAATTTGATGTACATATACATGTATATACATATAAAATGCACAGTTACACATATGACATGAAGGCAGAAAGGGGCTATGGGAGGGGAGAAAGATGGTTACAGATAAAGGGGAGGAGAAACAAGAGGGCAATAGAATATTTGAGACCTGAAAGAAGGGACTATGGAGGTGGGGCAGCAAAAGGGTGGAGAGGAGATGAGGGAGGGAAGCTGAGAACAAATAGAACAGATTATGAAATATATGCATAGAAATGAAAACACTACATGAGGACACATTATTTTATACACATTAAAATAGAATTTTTTAAAAAAGAGGATATTAAATGCTCATATCAGATGCTCCAAAGCAACACTTAGATTCCTACATTCAATCGGTAGTTGACAGTTGTCTGATCAGTCCCGCTCACTTCCTGCACAACCCTTGGTAAAGTACAGTTGTGGTATTGACATTGGCCACACAGGGAGACAAACTTTAACAAACTGCCTAACACCAGTCTGCTGTCAGGGGAGGCTGCAGTGTGCCTTCTGGAACAGAAGCTATGGTGTGCCACACCCCATTACTTCTTCAGTCACTTTCACCAGTAATAGCTGATGTAATAACTCCATCTCCACCATTGACATGATGTATTTGAGTTGACTTTGTATAGAGTGTCTTTTGTGTATTTGAGGGGGCAGGGTACAGGGTCTCAGGTGTCCCAGGCGACGTAGCCAAGGATGACCTGAGCCTCTGGTCTTTGGCCTCCACCTCTAAGTGCTGGGATTACAAGCTGCCCAGTTTATGCAGTGCTGAGGGTCATCAAGGGCTTTGTGCGTATTAGATGAGCAATCCACACACTGGGCTCCAATGCTAGCCCAAGAATCATGGCCACCAGACATCCAGCCCAAGATAAATGATAAATGGGTATTTTATTGGGGAACAACTTACACAGATAATAGTAAAGAATTGCCTCTGCGGCCCTGCTCCAGAAGATGCAATCTCTGCCCTCTCAACGTGAACCGAGACCCAAGAGAGAGAGAGAGAGAGTGCCCACTCACCCCATGCTTCTTTACCTTTCAGTCAAGTCTACACTCAAAGACATGCCCAAAGGGGTGTGGCCACTAACACAAATTCATTGGCAAGGCAAGATGCCACTACAGCAGGTTATCAGGTTGAACTGTGTGTATGCACGTGAGGATAAAGAGGACCCATGAAGTTGTTGTGGCACCTCTGAGTGCACAGGGAACTTCATAAGTGATTTTCAAATGACAGTGATGATGTCACTAATACCTTGTATTAGTGGAGGGGATTTCCATCAGCATGCCATGTGATGAGTTCTTATAAACTATCTCATTGAGTCCTTAGAACAGACATGATGTTTTTGCTGGGACTGTTATGTTCATATCTATTACAAAGAAGTAACGTGTTTAATAACATGGTTTTTCCACAGGAACAGTTGGCCTGAACAAGGGGGAGCACATCGACCCCAGATGCTCTCTGGGAGGCCAGTACAAGACTGATCCAGACCCCTGAACATGGATGTCAATAAGGAGGCCTCTGCACTCCAGGGAGCCTCTGGTGGTGGATTAGTATTTTTCCCTAGTGCAAGAAGGGACTTTGAGAGCCCATCCCACGTGAGGGGTTACACTCTGGCCCTGGACATATGGGGAAGGGCCCAGGACCAGCACAGGAAGATTTGGTGGACTTTGCAGAGCCCCCGTTGAGGGTCCTACCCTGCCTGGGGAGTGGTGGGTGGATGGGGTGGGGGTAGGTGGAGGTGGGGGAGGAGGGATGGGGTGAGGGGAGGGAGAAGGAGAAGGGACTTACATGTGAAACAAGCTTGTTCCCTAACTAGAACTAATAAATAAATAAATAAAAAACATGGTTTTTAGTGCTATAAAGACTGAATAGGACAATCCATTCTAAATTACTGATGCTTCCTGGAAAAATAACAAAGGAACAGGGAAATCCAATGCACGGCTAAACTCAGCCTTGCTGGCACTCATCTTTTGTCACTCACATAACAAGGATTTTCGTCTTGTGGCTGAAGAAAAATGAGGACATGACCACTTGTTGAGACTCAGGCAATAATGTGGTCCCTACATACTAGTAAAGAAAACTGATTTGCTAAATTATAGTACTGCCATACAATGAAGTATTTTGAGACAAAGTGAGTGTTCTTTGAGGAAGTCCTCAAAATAAACAAGTAGACACCACTCTTTCTGTGTGGACACTACTCCAGCAGACATAATGGACGTTCCTGACCTGCCAGACTCTCTGCAAGAATATGGCAAACACTAGACCCATAAAATGACACTGTCCGTGAAGGGCAAGGATCCTATCTGCCCAGGGAAAGTAGGAGACGGAAATGGCAGCTATGGTGGGCAGGCTTCCCCCAAAAGGCTGTAACTACAAAGGAGATTGACCCGAGGCTTGAGTGTTGAGCCAACTGCAGATCCCAGAGAACTCTGGCTAAGAGATGGCAGCATTTGGAAGTGAGAGGCAGTGAGAAGAGAAGGGGCCAAGTGACCCTGTTCTAAGAGGATTTGTTATTAATAAAATTGTGAGATTTTACTCAAAATAAATAAACAGATAAAAACAAGTACATGATAAAAGACAGGACATAACGGTGTGTGCAGCATAAGTGCATGGGTGCTTTATACAAAGAAAACATGAGTTTGAATGTTAATATGTGCTGGGCATGCGCACCTTTAATCCTTTAATCCCGGCACTCTGGAGGCAGAGGCCGGCAGATCTCTGATTTGAGGCCAGCCTGATTTACAGAGTTGAGTTCCAGGACTTCCAAGGGCTACAAGGGCTACACAGAGAAACCCACTCTGGGGGTGGGGGTGGGGGGCACACACAAAAACAAACCCAAACAACAAAAAAGTTAATGTGTTATTATTGAATACTAAAATTATGCAGCCTCCAGATCGCTAGGATTACAGGTATGCACAACATGTCTTTCTCCTTGACTTAACTTTGGAAAATAAATTCCAAAGGGGGATGGTTCTGTATCACAACCATGCTCCATATTTAAATTTCAAGTGAGTCTAGAGTTTATCTCTAATTAACAGATACCTTTCTTTGCAACACTTAATGTTCAAATACCTGCTCATAATAATTCCTCTTAGAAGCCGGGTGTTGGTGGCACACACCTTTAATTCCAGCACTGGGGAGGCAGAGGCAGGCAGATCTCTGTGAGTTCGAGGCCAGCCTCGTCTGCAGAGTAAGTTCCAGGACAGGCTCCAAAGCTACACAGATAAACCCTGTCTTGAAAAACAAAAAACAAAACAAAACAGCAACAACAAAAAAACTGTAAAGGGATTGAATATCCAATAAAGAGAAGATTTCTACACCATAAATAAGAATAACAACATGGAGAAGATTTAATGCAGTTAAGGATTTAGGGACTTGGGTTGAAGGTCCCTGATAGAGTGCTGTTAGCGTGGTGAGGCCTTTGCTCTTGGATCACTAAGCGTATGTTTAATAGACATGGTAGTTTGGATGAGAAAAGCTCCCATAGGCTCATATATTTAAATACTTGTTCCCCAGTTGGTGTCACTCTTTGGGAAGGATTAGGAAGTGTGACCTAATTGGAGGAGGTGTGTCACGGGGGGGGGGGGTGAACTTCCAGTTTGCAAAAGCCCAAAGCCAGGTCTAGTGTCTCTGCCTGCTGCCTATGGTTCAGGGTACAAGGCGCTCAGCTAGTGCCATGTCTGTCTGCTTCTCATCATGATTGTCATAAACTGACCCTCTACAACCAGAAGCAAGCCCCCAGTCACGTGTTTTCTTTTATAAGAACTGCCTCAGTAATGATGTCTCTGCGCAGCAATAGAATAGCGACTAAAACAATAGGAATATCATTTTCTGTGTTGCTTTCCCTGACTCTAAGTATTTTATTTTTTATTCTATTTATTTATTTATTTTTAGAAGATTCCTGTTGCACTCAGTGGTTCAGAGGAATTTTCAAGAGTGCATGTGAAATGCTTCGTGCAAATGAGTTCACCCTCACTAGAGTCCGGCAGTGTACCAGGAATCCCCTTCAATTAAGCGAAATTGTTTAAACTTGCCTGTTTCAAAGTTCTTCAGAACACAGAAGCAAAACAAGAAAGACTCCTAGTAGACAGATAAATGGAGCAAAAACTGGGGCTTAAAAGGCGTCTTTTTGTGTTTGACCCTCCCACCATCCCACCATCAGACAGGGCTTCTCTGTGTAGTCTTTGCTGTCCTGGAACTCACTCTGCAGACCAGGCTGGCCTCAAACTCAGAGACCCTATTTCCTCTGCCTCCTGAGTGCTGGGATTAAAGGTGAGCCACACCTCCCCACTTCTAAGAGGCATTATTATGAGCAGGTATTTGAATATTAAGTGTTGCAAAGAAAGGTATCTGTTAATTAGAGATAAACTCTAGACTCACTTGAAATTTAAATATGGAGCATGGTTGTGATACAGAACCTTTCATTTCTCCTTTGGAATTTATTTTCCAAAGTTAAGTCAAAGACTTATTGTGCATACCTGTAATCCTAGCGATCTGGAGACTAAACTCCAGTTCAAGGACAGTCTGGGCTATAAAATGAGATCCTGTCTTCAAAACATACCAAACCAATCAAAAAGAACTCCAAGACACAGTTAGAAATAAATTTTGCCAAGCTCTTCTGCTTGGGCTTCCTGGGAGAGGATTGTGTGGAGAAACACAAAAATGCCTACATTAGAGCATGCTTAGGAGACAGAACTTCTCCTCAGGGGCTTAAAGGCATGGGTCTCATCTGCTTGGTGTCTTTCCCTTGCCAGATACTCTCATCCTGTTCTCTGGTGTCATTGGTCTCCTGCATGCGCCATACTTTTAAGGTCTTTGCCCTCTCTGGCTTGATGTATCATGAATACAAAATAATTTCTACTCAGGACTCTCAACAAACACTGAAGTCTCCATGTCACCCGGAAGAGAAAATCCTGGGTCTGCTGAGGACTGAAGGAAACTGATTAGATACTAGATCAGTGGTTCTCAACCTGTGGGTCACAATCCCTCTGGGGTTCAATGACCTTTTCATAGGGGTTGCCTATCAGAAATCCTGCGCATTAGATATTTATGATTCATAACAGTGGCAAAATTACAGTTATGAAATAGCAATGAGATAATTGTATGGTTGGGGGTCGCCCCACCATGAGGAGCTGTATTAAAGGGTTGCAGCATTGGGAAGGTTGAAAACCACAGTGCTGGGAGAACTACTACATGTTCTGGTCAGTATGTCCCAGTGGGAACTTGGAGAGTCATCATGGAAGAGGGTCTTGAGGGTGCTGAATCAATGAAAACAGAACTCAGAGCTGTTCAATGAAGAGCTAAGCAACATGGATGCAGTCTCCTAGGATACATCAGATCTGAGGCTCTGACAGGGGCCCCAGGAAGTAGAGATGGAGGTCAGAAATGGGAAACTCAGTGTTCCAGAACCATGGAGACGCTCATGGGACTTTTCTCTCCTTCCCTTTCCTTGAGTATCTCTGTCAACAGTTCCTGCATCCATCAGGCCACCTCCTCTCCTTTTGACCCCAAAGCCTCTGTGCCTTCCCTGGACGACTCTTTCATCCCTGTTATGAGCTTACCCCAAAAGACCCAAATGGGGTTCTGTTTTTGTGACAGAACCCTGAAAATATAACTGGTTGTAATTTAGAATCACACTGGGAAATTTGCAACAATCCAAGGAGGTTAGAGGATGGCAAATCACACAAGGAGGGGAGTGCTGTGGTGGTAAGGAGATCAGGGATGACAATTCACACTGGATAGTGCTGTAATGATAAGGAGATCAGGGATGACAATTCACACTGGGTAGTGTTGTGATGATAAGGAAGTCAGGAGATGACAGTTCACACTGGATAGTGTTGTGGTGGTAAGGAGATCAGGAATGACAATTCACATTGGATAGTGCTATAATGATAAGGAGATCAGGGATGACAATTCACACTGGGTAGTGTTGTGATGATAAGGAAGTCAGGAGATGACAGTTCACACTGGATAGTGTTGTGGTGGTAAGGAGGTCAGGAATGACAATTCACACTGGATAGTGCTATAATGATAAGGAGATCAGGGATGACAATTCGCACTGGGTAGTGTTGTGATGATAAGGAAGTCAGGGGATAACAGTTCACACTGGATAGTGTTGTGGTGGTAAGGAGGTCAGGAATGACAATTCACACTGGGTAGTAATGAGGTGGTAAGGAGATCAGAGATGACAATCCACACTGGGTAGTG
Source organism: Cricetulus griseus (assembly GCF_003668045.3). Classification (NCBI taxonomy): domain Eukaryota; kingdom Metazoa; phylum Chordata; class Mammalia; order Rodentia; family Cricetidae; genus Cricetulus; species Cricetulus griseus. The sequence goes on from NC_048595.1 coordinate 224,549,283, forward strand.
CTGTGGTGGTTTGAATGAGAAGACTCATATGTTTGAATACTTGGTCTCCAGTTGGTGGAACTGTTTGGGAAGAATTAGAAGGTGTGTCCTTATTGGAGGAGGTGTGTTATGGTGGAGGGTGGGCTTGAAGACTTCAAAGCCTCCTTGTCATCCCCGTGTTCTCTCTGCTTCCTGAGTGGGGATCAAGATGTGAGCTTGAGGCTCCTTGCTCCCATGCAGGTTCTGCTTTTGTGGACTGTCAACTATGAACAAACAGATGCTTTCCTTTTTTAATTGCCTTGGTCATGTTTCAGCACCACACTAGAACTCACCATTGCCTCTGTACAAACACACAGAGATCATAGAAACCTGGGCCTGTTTCTGCAGAGATAGAGGGTGGATCGTAAGTATGCATAGAAAGAAAAGCAGAAGTCCACTAATTAATGGCACAGGTGTATTGGCAGTTAGCTGGTGGGATGTTTACATTATTGTGAGAAGACATCTATTTCCCCAGAAATAAGCCTTCTGGTGCTACATAGCTCCAAACTGAAAGACCCCGAAGAGGCACTTTCGTAGAGGGAGACCAACACACCCAGGAATCAGCGAGGCCACGAACTGGATGTAAAAAACAAGAGGCTTTATTGGAGACTCGGGTACCCAGGGCGACTTAGCTTTTCTGAGGCCAAGCGCGCCGAGCCAAGGGAAAGGGGTCCTTATATAGGGAAAAAGGCGCAAGCTAGGAGCAGGGATTCTATTTGATGGTTCAAATGAGGCACAGAGCCATTCCAGATCAGCATATTCTCAAGGTCTGGTGTCTGGTACAACAGACTTGATTCCTCCCTCCGCGCCCAGGTGGCTGACCTTGGGGGCGGAGACCTTGGGACGGAGTGTTTCTCAACGGGGGGGGGCGTGGGGGCGAGGGGTGCTCGGCCCCAGCCCCGGCGCGGTGCCAGGGCAGCCCCGCCTGGGTGAACCGGCTTGGGAGGGAAAACGGCAGCCGGGGGAAGTGGAGGCCGGCGGGGGCAGGGCGGCTCTGCGGCAGCTCGCCCGCGCTGCACTCTCCAGCCCCTCCCGGCTGCTCCAGAGAGAACATCCAGCATCAGCATAGGCGGGGGGAAGACAGAGAGGCAGCGGGCCTTTCATTCCCCCATTTCTCTTGTGACTGAATGAAATCTTTCATTCAAAGGTCTCTGGTTAGGTCTTTCTCTAAGCTTGGCCATGCTGTCTCTAATTATTCCTGTATGGTCTGTAAAAATGATAAATCTAACCCTCGTCTGTTCTGCAGGACCACCTCAGAGAGTGATGTTAAGGATTTTTCGAGTGCACTGACTGACTCTTCTAGGACCTGGATATCCGTGTGCATGGCTTGTTGTAGAAGCTTAAAATGATTAATTCCCTGTAAGGCAATGGTTCCGGTCCCTATGCCGGCTGCTATGGCCCCCCACTGTTATCCCTCCTAATAATAGGGCCACGGTAAAGGATATTGGCTCCCTCTTATGTCGGGTTGACTTCTCTAGTACCCTATAAATATATTCAGGTTGGTGATATGTGACCCTGGGCCAAAGTTCTGTCAATATACAAAAGTCAATAGTGGCATTGAGAACGGTAGTAGAGACGCAGGGGGTCAAACCAGTACTGCCTATGCATAGCCCCTTTCCTGAGACCTCAGACAATGTGAGCTTGTGCTGCATGGCAGTTTCACAACTGGTAGGCGCTGAGGTCTGGTGACGCCGGACCCAGACAGTGTCCCCGATCTGGTAGGAATGGGGAATGGTAGGATGGTCCCTCTGGTCTTTATAAGTTTTTTTTTTTTTTAAAGGTGTGAGCCCATATGGCCTAGGGGTATGCTAGGGGGAGTAGGAGGACCCAGTCTCTAGTGTCCCCATCAGGGAGTGATAGGTACTGGCATCCCCTCGCAAGGAAGTTCCCTTTGACTTAGCATTTCAACCAGGGAGAATGGACGGCGAAATTCTTTTCCAAACTGCTTCCTGCTGACTTTGGGACGAAGTTAAGGACCCCAGAAGGTTGAAATGCTAGTCAAAAACAAAAAGGAATTTAGGCAACGGGGAATCCATCAGGGGCTTCTGGTTAGCAGACACTGTTGCAGAGATAGGGGGTGTCCATATCAGCAGACTAGTTCACATCCATAGCAAGTCTAGGGTTCGCAGTCTACTTAGAACAGTCTGAAGTCAGCAACTGGTACTCAGATGTCTGTCAGAAGCAGAAACCTGTTTAAGACATATTTAAACTAGGAACAGAGGTTAAAACTTATTTATAGAAGCCCACAGTGCAGAAAAAGCAGATATCTGGATATCTGTTCAAACAGCAAGAACACATTTATAACTTTGAGTCCTAGCAAAAACTACAGATTTGGGCTATAAGCATGTACATTTTTCTTCTGTCCAGAGAGCTAGGTATGGATTGGACAGGGGTGCCTTTGGCCTGATGAAAAGCCCTTTAAGTTTGTACTTAGATGACAATCAAAATAAACTTAAAAACCTTGAGCTTGTGCCTGAACAGTAGATAGTCATTATTTTATCAGCTAACATACTGACTAGTCTATAGTGGATCTAACTGTCTGATGCTGTCAAGCTGACAACCAGTAATATTTCAGAGATCTGAGAAGGGTATATTTTATCCGAATCTACTAAAAAGTGACAGAAGCCAGTTAGAAGTAGGTCCATATACAGTTAGCCAAACCCAAGTTTCTCCATTACCGTTGGAGGCAGCTGTCTCAAAGAACAACAATCTTCGCCAGGCCTATCTGTGAGAGGTTTTATTTTCTCTCTGTGGAAGAGGGACATGGAAAAGACTGACCTTGTTTTGTCTAGGCAAAGGGGTACAATCAATTTTCCAGCGTCCAGCAGCTTTGTCCACAGTCTCGGCCAGGTTCTGGCAGGCGGCAGGTTTCATATCTGAGCATCTGCTCATTGGTCCAGGTGCAGGAACTGAGGTGCCTGTAATCTTCGGGTCATTGTCAGGATCTGGCAGTCTGTCTGACATTATAAACTTTAAAGATAACAATTTAAATGCCATATTCTGAAGATCTCTGAAGCATTAGAGGTCTGTTTGTCTGTTTTAATTACTTGCCTTAAGCACACATTAAGTATACAGGTGGCTAGGTAAGGTCTTATTTCTGTAAATAATTTTTAGTCTGACTGTAACTGGTTTTAACTTAGTAAGATGTTTGAAACAGCACAGCTGAACTTAAAACTGCATAGAGCTACCTTATATTCCTTAAACAGTAGCTTAACTTCTTTCTTAGGCAGGGTTTTTCTGTGACTTTGGAGCCTGTCCTGGAATTCGATCTGCCGGACCAGACAGGCCTTGAACTCATAAAGATCCATCTGCCTCTTACTCCCGAGTGGTGGGATTAAAGGCGTGTATCCCCAATGTTCTAAACTTAAGGCGTGTGCTACCAACATCCTGAGCTTAAAGGTGTGTGTTATCAACATCCTAAATTTATTTTTAAAATATAAACTGTAATACCTTATAATAGATCAGCATCTTTCATAAAACAAAAACTTTACATTGTCAGGCTTTGCTCAAAAATAATTTTAAATTGAAGCTCTTTAAGTACAAACATTAATAAAAACAAACATAAAAAAAAACTGGTTTTAAAAAGAAATTTAAATTCCCTTAAGGTCTTTCTGTAATATATAGAAGCATTAACATTGTAAATCTCAATTGAAAAACTTGTTTCTAAGATGGTACCTCTAATTTCCATGCGGTCATCTTTAGTCAAGATGGCGGTTTAAGTATTCCTTTTTTAATTTTAGCAAAATGGCGACCAGTCAAGTCATATGAACATTTTAAAACAAGTATATATAAAACAGAATTAGCTTAATATGGTTAAAATTTTAGACATGAGAAACCATAGCACAGTTTACATTTTTCTCTGACTTATAATAACCTTTTTTCTGACTTTTAACAACTTTCCTCTGACCTTTTACAACTTGCTTTGACCCTCCATAACTTTCTGTAACAATCTTCTCTGCTATGACTTGCTTGCTTTAATTTTCTATAACCTTTTAGTTCATTTCTCTGACTCTCTTAGACATTCTTAGACAAGTTTCTTTTTTTTTTCTTTCCCTCTTTATTATTTAAGTCTCCTACATTTTTTTTTCATTTCTCAGTTAACATCAAAATTTTATCAAAGTCCTTTTTACAGTTCTTAATAACTTTAAGGCCGTTTAGATGTCCGGATCAGGCCAGATAAGTTTATACGCTCGAGCTGAGGAACAAAGAGTAATTCATTTGCGTTTATGCACATCAATTATAAAACAAAGGCCAAACAACACAGAACACAGAACAGGTTTTCGCAGCGCAGTTTCAACAGAGAGTCGAAAGAATTGGGGGGGCGGGTCGAAGAAGGGGGCCCTCCTTCTTCGTCCCCAGTAAAGATTGCACATCCCTCAAGTCAAGGGCCTTCTCCAAAGAGACTGGGAAAATGTCCAGTCATAGATCTAAGTTCAAAGTACAAATTCCTCACACTGAGGGCTTCCCAAGTTCAAAATACAAATCCCTCACACAGAGGGCTTCAAACGCTACCAGGACGTCTCCTGGAGCCGCGGTCGGGAGTTCGAACCCGTCAGTCCCTCCTCGGATCCGCCTACAAATGTACACAGCTGTATACTACAAACGCAAGCGCAATTCACAAGACAGACTCAGACCAGACAAGACAAAACAGCGGATCCGCACAACACTTACCTCCCAGACGTGGGTCGGTGGTCCCTGGGCGGGTCTCGATCCCGGACCGAGCCCCCAAATGAAAGACCCCGAAGAGGCACTTTCGTAGAGGGAGACCAACACACCCAGGAATCAGCGAGGCCACGAACTGGATGTAAAAAACAAGAGGCTTTATTGGAGACTCGGGTACCCAGGGCGACTTAGCTTTTCTGAGGCCAAGCGCGCCGAGCCAAGGGAAAGGGGTCCTTATATAGGGAAAAAGGCGCAAGCTAGGAGCAGGGATTCTATTTGATGGTTCAAATGAGGCACAGAGCCATTCCAGATCAGCATATTCTCAAGGTCTGGTGTCTGGTACAACAGACTTGATTCCTCCCTCCGCGCCCAGGTGGCTGACCTTGGGGGCGGAGACCTTGGGACGGAGTGTTTCTCAACGGGGGGGGGCGTGGGGGCGAGGGGTGCTCGGCCCCAGCCCCGGCGCGGTGCCAGGGCAGCCCCGCCTGGGTGAACCGGCTTGGGAGGGAAAACGGCAGCCGGGGGAAGTGGAGGCCGGCGGGGGCAGGGCGGCTCTGCGGCAGCTCGCCCGCGCTGCACTCTCCAGCCCCTCCCGGCTGCTCCAGAGAGAACATCCAGCATCAGCATAGGCGGGGGGAAGACAGAGAGGCAGCGGGCCTTTCAAAACAATGCTGCGTCTTTGAGAAGAAGCGTTTGGGGAGTGGGGAAAACCTAATTTAATAAACTATGAACAAAGCCTGGATAGAGGAGGACACTTCCCATTGCTGTGCTGAGTGTGCTTGGGGAAAAAAAGCATATGTGATTTTTAAGAAGCACTCAGAGATAATTGCTAGCTCCTTTGTAAAATTTAAAATTCTCAACACCATACTTATTAGATCAGGATCATAATGTGTAGGATAAAAGAATTACCAGGTGCTGCAGTTCTGTCCTCAAGGGAAACCCAAGGGACAGAGGCAGACAGCAAACAGTTACTACTCACGCCCCATGAAGAAAGGAGGAAAGCAAGATCCGCTCAGCACGCGGTGGCCAAAAAATACTTCTTGAATGAGACTCAAGGAGCAGAAATGAGAGCTGCAATCTGCCTCAGACAGTATCTGTTAAACTGAGTTTTGGGAAACTGTGCTGGGGAGGGCAGGCGGGATTCTAGGAAGACCTGAGTAGTCAGGTGCAGACAGAGCAGCAGCGAGGAGAGGCGAGAAGAGGGCCAAAGTGAAGATGGCTTTTTCGGTCACATTAGAAGCTTGGTCTGCATTTTGTGGGGTTTTCGGGGGAGGAAGGGAAAGGAGACTTTCAAGCTAAGGAGTGGCATAATTGGATCTGTGCTTTCCAAGTTCATTGCATGCATAAGTTCCATAAATATTTGTCAAATCGACTTTTTAAAAGGTAATGGAACTGTAGTTAAAAACCCTTCTGAATATAATTATAGTGCTTTAGGTTGGGAACATTTTCATGCTAGGTGTTGGTTTCCTAGCAACCTTGCATCCTTTCATGGAGAAATCTGAAGGGTCACTTGAACATCTCCACTTTGTAATTACTCTAAGGAATTGTTCCAGAGACATTTATCGAGTTTGTCGCCCCATCCAGAAAACACGGGTCGAGTGCCAAAGAGATTATTGAGGTTTGTTGTGGAGCAGGATAGTGCTTCTGCAGGGAGAGTTGGGAAATGCAAGACAGGAAACATCCTGGAACACTCTCCATCACAATGGGAGGGCTTGAGGGTCCTGGCAAAGGTTCCTCGGAGGATCTGAGGGAGGAAAGGAATTAAGGGCTTATTAAGAAAAGCCATCAAGGGTCGACAAGCTGGCTCACTGAGTGCAGGGGTCTGCTGCACAAGCCTTGTGACCTGAGCCCAATCCCCGAAGCCCACGCAAAGGTGGAAGGAGAAAACCAACTCCACAAAGCATGTCCTTGTTTGGTTGCATGCATGCATATATGAGAATAACTAATAAAAATTCAAGATACCAGCAGGATACTGAGCAAATTTTTAGTTATTCTTAGGTAGTGTAGGAGACTATACTATCCTCAAATATGCCACTTTATGGTTATTTTGAGTTGAGAGCAATTAAAAAGCAGTTACAAAGAAACCTTTGACCTCTTCCCACAAGCAAAGGGAAGGTGGTTTGCTTCCTTAATCAATTCTAGCGTCATCCCGAGGGATCTGCATAAAGAACCATTTTGAACTAGCTCTTGTCCATAATTAGTTCCCCTCTGTTTTCCATAATTTGTCACGTTTAGAAGCTCAAAGTTACTTTCTTTTGTCCTATCCCTTCTCTAAGAAATCATTAGATACACATAGATCTGTAAGCTGGTACTTTGAAGGCAGAAGCAGGTGGGTCTCTATGCGTTCCCGGCCAGTCAGCAGCAGTGCTAGGCCACAAGTTCTAGGATTATTGTTCCCATGGTGGGAGCATCAGCATCTCCTGAGATGCAGCAGCAGGCAGATCTCTGTAAATTTGAGGCCAGCCTGGTCTACAGAGCAAGTTTTAGGACTACACAAAGAAACCTTGTCTTGAAAAAAAATGCAATGTGTGTGTGTGTGTGTGTGTGTGTGTGTGTGTGTGTGTGTGTGTGT